>NC_133140.1:10995472-11276526 GCF_048418815.1 Hemitrygon akajei | reverse complement strand
CCTCCCCCCCCCCCACTGCGGATTCACCGAGCACCCGTGTCCCCCCTCCCCCCCCCCCACTGCGGATTCACCGAACACCCGTGTCCCCCTCCCCCCCCCCCCCCAACACAGCGGGATTCACCGAGCACCCGTGTCCCCCCCCCCCCCCACTGCGGATTCACCGAGCACCCGTGTCCCTCCCCCCCCCCACTGCGGATTCACCGAGCACCCGTGTCCCCCCCCCCCCCACTGCGGATTCACCGAGCACCCGTGTCCCCCTCCCCCCCCCCCACTGCGGATTCACCGAGCACCCGTGTCCCCCTCCCCCCCCCACTGCGGATTCACCGAGCACCCGTGTCCCCCCCTCCCCCCCCACTGCGGATTCACCGAGCACCCGTGTCCCTCCCCCCCCCACTGCGGATTCACCGAGCACCCGTGTCCCCCTCCCCCCCCACTGCGGATTCACCGAGCACCCGTGTCCCCCCCCCCCTGCGGATTCACCGAGCACCCGTGTCCCCCCTCCCCCCCCCCCACTGCGGATTCACCGAGCACCCGTGTCCCCCTCCCCCCCCCACTGCGGATTCACCGAGCACCCCGTGTCCCCCTCCCCCCCCCACTGCGGATTCACCGAGCACCCGTGTCCCCCTCCCCCCCCACTGCGGATTCACCGAGCACCCGTGTGCCCCCCCCCCCCACGCGGATTCACCGAGCACCCGTGTCCCCCTCCCCACCCCCCACTGCGGATTCACCGAGCACCCGTGTCCCCCTCCCCCCCACTGCGGATTCACCGAGCACCCGTGTCCCCCTCCCCCCCCACTGCGGATTCACCGAGCACCCGTGTGCCCCCCCCCCTCCACTGCGGATTCACCGAGCACCCGTGTCCCCCTCCCCCCCACTGCGGATTCACCGAGCACCCGTGGTCCCCCTCCCCCCCCACTGCGGATTCACCGAGCACCCGTGTGCCCCTCCCCCCCTCCACTGCGGATTCACCGAGCACCCGTGTCCCCCCCCCCCCACTGCGGATTCACCGAGCACCCGTGTCCCCCCCCCCCACTGCGGATTCACCGAGCACCCCGTGTCCCCTCCCCCCCCCACTGCGGATTCACCGAGCACCCGTGTCCCTCCCCCCCCCCCCACTGCGGATTCACCGAGCACCCCGTGTCCCCCCTCCCCCCCCCACTGCGGATTCACCGAGCACCCGTGTCCCTCCCCCCCCCCCACTGCGGATTCACCGAGCACACCGTGTCCCCCTCCCCCCCACTGCGGATTCACCGAGCACCCGTGTCCCCCCCCCACTGCGGATTCACCGAGCACCCGTGTCCCCCCCCCCCACTGCGGATTCACCGAGCACCCGTGTCCCCCCCCCCCCCACTGCGGATTCACCGAGCACCCGTGTCCCCCCCCCCCCACTGCGGATTCACCGAGCACCCGTGTCCCCCCCCCCCCACTGCGGATTCACCGAGCACCCCGTGTCCCCCCCCCCCCCCCCCCACTGCGGATTCACCGAGCACCCGTGTCCCCCCTCCCCCCCCACTGCGGATTCACCGAGCACCCGTGTCCCCCTCCCCCCCCACTGCGGATTCACCGAGCACCCGTGTCCCCCTCCCCCCCCCCACTGCGGATTCACCGAGCACCCGTGTCCCTCCCCCCCCCCACTGCGGATTCACCGAGCACCCGTGTCCTCCCCCCCCCACTGCGGATTCACCGAGCACTGCCCGTGTCCCCCCCCCCCCCCACTGCGGATTCACCGAGCACCCGTGTCCCTCCCCCCCCCACTGCGGATTCACCGAGCACCCGTGTCCCCCCCCCCCCCCCCACTGCGGATTCACCGAGCACCCGTGTCCCTCCCCCCCCACTGCGGATTCACCGAGCACCCGTGTCCCCCCCCCCCCCCCACTGCGGATTCACCGAGCACCCCGTGTCCCCCTCCCCCCCCACTGCGGATTCACCGAGCACCCGTGTCCCCCTCCCCCCCACTGCGGATTCACCGAGCACCCCCGTGTCCCCCTCCCCCCCCCCACTGCGGATTCACCGAGCACCCGTGTCCCCCTCCCCCCCCCCACTGCGGATTCACCGAGCACCCGTGTCCCTCCCCCCCCCCACTGCGGATTCACCGAGCACCCGTGTCCCCCTCCCCCCCACTGCGGATTCACCGAGCACCCGTGTCCCCCCTCCCCCCCACTGCGGATTCACCGAGCACCCGTGTGCCCCCCCCCACTGCGGATTCACCGAGCACCCGTGTCCCCCTCCCACCCCACTGCGGATTCACCGAGCACCCGTGTCCCCCTCCCCCACTGCGGATTCACCGAGCACCCGTGTCCCCCTCCCCCCCCCCACTGCGGATTCACCGAGCACCCGTGTGCCCCTCCCCCCCCTCCACTGCGGATTCACCGAGCCCCCGTGTCCCCCTCCCCCACTGCGGATTCACCGAGCACTCCGTGTCCCCCTCCCCCCCCACTGCGGATTCACCGAGCACCCGTGTGCCCCTCCCCCCCTCCACTGCGGATTCACCGAGCACCCGTGTCCCCTCCCCCCCACTGCGGATTCACACCGAGCACCCGTGTCCCCCCCCCCCCCACTGCGGATTCACCGAGCACCCGTGTCCCCCCCCCCCCCACTGCGGATTCACCGAGCAACCCCGTGTCCCCCCCCCCCCACTGCGGATTCACCGAGCACCCCGTGTCCCCCTCCCCCCACTGCGGATTCACCGAGCACCCGTGTCCCCCTCCCCCCCCCACTGCGGATTCACCGAGCACCCGTGTCCCCCCCCCCCACTGCGGATTCACCGAGCACCCGTGTCCCCCCCCCCCCACTGCGGATTCACCGAGCACCCGTGTCCCTCCCCCCCCCCACTGCGGATTCACCGAGCACCCGTGTCCCTCCCCCCCCCACTGCGGATTCACCGAGCACCCGTGTCCCCCCCCCCCCCCACTGCGGATTCACCGAGCACCCGTGTCCCCTCCCCCCCCCACTGCGGATTCACCGAGCACCCGTGTCCCCCCCCCCCCCCACTGCGGATTCACCGAGCACCCGTGTCCCCCTCCCCCCCCCACTGCGGATTCACCGAGCACCCGTGTCCCCCTCCCTCCCCCCCCCCACTGCGGATTCACCGAGCACCCGTGTCCCCCTCCCACTGCGGATTCACCGAGCACCCGTGTCCCCCCCCCCCACTGCGGATTCACCGAGCACCCGTGTCCCCCCCCCCACTGCGGATTCACCGAGCACCCGTGTCCCCCTCCCCCCCCCACTGCGGATTCACCGAGCACCCGTGTCCCCCTCCCCACTGCGGATTCACCGAGCACCCGTGTCCCCCCCCCCCCACTGCGGATTCACCGAGCACCCGTGTCCCCCCCCCCCCCCACTGCGGATTCACCGAGCACCCGTGTCCCTCCCTCCCCCCCCCCACTGCGGATTCACCGAGCACCCGTGTCCCTCCCCCCCCCCACTGCGGATTCACCGAGCACCCGTGTCCCCCCCCCCTCCCCCCCACTGCGGATTCACCGAGCACCCGTGTCCCCTCCCCCTCCCCCCCACTGCGGATTCACCGAGCACCCGTGTCCCCCTCCCCCCACTGCGGATTCACCGAGCACCCCGTGTCCCCCTCCCCCCCCCACTGCGGATTCACCGAGCACCCGTGTCCCCCTCCCCCCCCCACTGCGGATTCACCGAGCACCCGTGTCCCCCTCCCCCCCCCACTGCGGATTCACCGAGCACCCCGTGTCCCCCCCCCCCCCACTGCGGATTCACCGAGCACCCGTGTCCCCCCCCCCCCCCCCACTGCGGATTCACCGAGCACCCGTGTCCCCCCCCCCCACTGCGGATTCACCGAGCACACCGTGTCCCCCCCCCCTCCCCCCACTGCGGATTCACCGAGCACCCGTGTCCCCCCCCCCCACTGCGGATTCACCGAGCACCCATGTCCCCCCCCCCCACTGCGGATTCACCGAGCACACCGTGTCCCCCCCGCCCCACTGCGGATTCACCGAGCACCCGTGTCCCCCTCCCCCCCCCCCACTGCGGATTCACCGAGCACCCGTGTCCCTCTCCCTCCCCCCACTGCGGATTCACCGAGCACCCGTGTCCCCCCCCCCCACTGCGGATTCACCGAGCACCCGTGTCCCCCCTCCCCCCCCACTGCGGATTCACCGAGCACCCGTGTCCACCTCCCCCCCCCCACTGCGGATTCACCGAGCACCCGTGTCCCCCTCCCCCCCCCACTGCGGATTCACCGAGCACCCGTGTCCACCTCCCCCCCCCACTGCGGATTCACCGAGCACCCGTGTCCCCCTCCCCCCCCCCACTGCGGATTCACCGAGCACCCGTGTCCCCCTCCCCCCCCACTGCGGATTCACCGAGCACCCCGTGTCCCCCTCCCCCCCCACTGCGGATTCACGAGCACCCGTGTCCCCTCCCCCCCACTGCGGATTCACCGAGCACACCGTGTCCCCCTCCCCCCCACTGCGGATTCACCGAGCACCCGTGTCCCCTCCCCCCCACTGCGGATTCACCGAGCACCCGTGTCCCCCTCCCCCCCCACTGCGGATTCACCGAGCACCCGTATCCCCCTCCCCCCCCACTGCGGATTCACCGAGCACCCGTGTCCCCCTCCCCCCCCCCCACTGCGGATTCACCGAGCACCCGTGTCCCCCTCCCCCCCCCCCCACTGCGGATTCACCGAGCACCCGTGTCCCCCCCCCCACTGCGGATTCACCGAGCACCCGTGTCCCCCTCCCCCCCCCCACTGCGGATTCACCGAGCACCCGTGTCCCCTCCCCCCCACTGCGGATTCACCGAGCACCCGTGTCCCCCTCCCCCCCCCACTGTGGATTCACCGAGCACCCGTGTCCCCCCTCCCCCCCCACTGCGGATTCACCGAGCACCCGTGTCCCCTCCCCCCCACTGCGGATTCACCGAGCACCCGTGTCCCCCTCCCCCCACTGCGGATTCACCGAGCACCCGTGTCCCCCTCCCCCCCACTGCGGATTCACCTAGCACCCGTGTCCCCCTCCCCCCACTGCGGATTCACCGAGCACCCCGTGTCCCCCTCCCCCCCCACTGCGGATTCACCGAGCACCTGTGTCCCCCCCCCCACTGCGGATTCACCGAGCACCCCGTGTCCCCCTCCCCCCACTGCGGATTCACCTAGCACCCGTGTCCCCCCTCCCCCCACTGCGGATTCACCGAGCACCCGTGTCCCCCCCCCCACTGCGGATTCACCGAGCACCTGTGTCCCCCCCCCCACTGCGGATTCACCGAGCACCCGTGTCCCCTCCCCCCCCCCCCCCACTGCGGATTCACCGAGCACCCGTGTCCCCCCCCCCCCACTGCGGATTCACCGAGCACCCGTGTCCCCCCCCCCTCCCCCCACTGCGGATTCACCGAGCACCCGTGTCCCCCCCCCCCCCCCCCACTGCGGATTCACCGAGCACCCGTGTCCCCCCCCCCCTCCCCCCACTGCGGATTCACCGAGCACCCGTGTCCCCCCCTCCCTCCCCCCCCCCACTGCGGATTCACCGAGCACCCGTGTCCCCCACCCCCCCCCCCACTGCGGATTCACCGAGCACCCGTGTCCCCCTCCCCCCCCCACTGCGGATTCACCGAGCACCCCGTGTCCCCCTCCCCCCCCCACTGCGGATTCACCGAGCACCCGTGTCCCCCCTCCCCCTCCCCCACTGCGGATTCACCGAGCACCCGTGTCCCCCCCTCCCTCCCCCCCCCCACTGCGGATTCACCGAGCACCCGTGTCCCCCCTCCCCCCCACTGCGGATTCACCGAGCACCCCGTGTCCCTCCCCCCCCCCCACTGCGGATTCACCGAGCACCCGTGTCCCTCCCCCCCACTGCTCTCACTCATCGTTTTTTTCTCCAGTCCTGAGGAAGGCCTCGGCCTGAAACGTCAACTGTACTCTTTTCTGTAGATGCTGCCTGGCCTGCTGAGTTCCTCCTGTATTCTGTGTGCGTCACCCAATTCCGTTATCCCGATCAGCTGACACATTATTCCTAAATTCAGCTTCGTAGCCCCTTAAATTCAGCTGAACCCGAAACATTCTAAAAACTCTGCTTTTACAGACCTACTGAGAGAAAAACCTACAGCACAGCAGTGAAAACCCTAAACAAGGCATTATTTATATTTGAGAGACTTTGCAATGGAAGGAAAGACCTTCAGTTAATGTTGCTGCTTCACACGAGAGTGCTAAAGAAGTTCATTCTGATCACTTGCCTAAGACTACTGATGTGACCCAAAGTCAGCCGTTAGAACAAAGCTGGAACTCGAAGTAACCCTTTATTCACTGAAACCACCAAACTACAAAAATCTCAAAACTCAACAGAACATCCCAAAGCACAATATTTTAAATGGTTTACCCAAGGATATTCAAGACATTGATAGGAACATCAACCAGCAGTGAAAGTCAGCCTAGGATTGGCTCTCAGCTGACCAATAGGCTCAGCTGAGGGTAAAACCTCCTCTTGAAGGTGATTACCTGCAGGAACAAGCAGCCTACTCTGGTGATGAGTTCTTCTTAGGCTGTAACTTTCTTGTCATGATGTTGCTTGCTAGCACTAGTAGTTGGTTGGTTGGGGTAAATCAAACCCTTTCAGCAGGAGATGAAGGTCCAGCTCTGTGTTTTATGATCTGCCCAAGGAACTTGTTGTGCCTTCAGGAGCATGTGGCCACAACTGGTTGGCATGGTGACGCCAGCAATGTCTGTCTACGATAACTGCATTGAGCACTTTCTGTATCCGTTTGACGTTCTGACCTGGTACCAAGGGGTCTTGGCCATTTTGATGCTGTCTGACCCACACTGCAGCTCTGGGGTTGAATGACTTCACCTATCGACCGATGTCCATGCCGTTGTCTTGTGCACCTGACCATCTACCGTCTCAGATATCTGATGGAGTGGGCGGCAGCATTGCATCTAACACTGTGCAGCTTTCTTCCCAAAATCACTTCAGCAGGAGAGGTGTGGTTACAGTGCAATTCGATATACCAGCAGGAGAGGCCCAGCCAGTCCTACTTCCACAAACCTGTCTGCTTGACCACTGTACCGTGGAGTTATGGGGTTGAGAAGATGTTCCGGCAAAATGCAGCAAACTCCTGTGAACTGAATTGAGTGCCATTGTTAGAAACAAGTGTTTCTGCCTGAAGATCTGAGGCAGCTGTTGAATGGCAGCCTCTGTCAATGACTTCATCGATATAACTTGCGGCCATTTGGAATAAGAGTCAACCAGGACAAGGTAGGTACACCCATTGACTGAGCCAGTGAAGTCAATATGTACTCGACTCCAAGGTCTGGTAGCCTGAGGCCATGCTTATGGACTGGCTCTACTTGGATGGTTTGCTGCCACGGAGCACTGAGCACAATGCTTGCATAAGGATGTGGCATCTTCATCTATACCCGGCCAGTACACAAAGCTTCTTGCCAGGGCTTTCATTCGATTGATGCCCGGCTGACCACGATGGAATTGTTTCAATACCTTGAGTCAAAGTACTTGTGGAAATATTCTTTCTCCAAACGTTAGGCAGGAGTTTGTAGTTGAGAGTGATGCATGATGTTGATAGAAGGTACGACATCTTCCTCAATTTTGACTGGCCGTCCATCAATGAGATATCTGGAGATAAGTTGAAGAGGAGGATCTTCAGCTGTTTCTGCTCTGGTCTTGTCGACCGTGACTGGGAAGCCTTCAGCAGCATCGGAGACAACACGACACAAACAAAATGCTGGAGCAACTCAGCATCTATGGAACATTTCCTGCTGAAGGCTCGTGGCCGAAACGTCGACTCTACTCTTCTCAATAGAAGCTGCCTGACCTGCTGAGTTTTGTGTGTGTTGCTTTGGATTTCCAGCATCGGCAGACTTTCTCTTGTTTATGGTACAACCCAGTGCATTTCACAATTAATTGAAATTGCAGCCACAACTGTCTTTATTTTCAGAAACCTCATGATTCATAAGTCTGGAGAGGACATCTGCCTGACCGAGTTTTTGGGTTAATGTGTACTTGACTTCAAAATCATAGGCTAATATCATCATTGCCCACCTTTGTAGATGGTTAGCTGTATATACCAGGATGCCTTGCTTAGACCCAAAGATGGCCAACAGCGGCATGATCAGCAAGGAGAGTGAGGTGTCTGCTATAAAGCATCTTGTGGAATTTCTTCACAACAAAGATGATTCCCAAGCTTCTTTCTCGATGTGTCCATAGTTCCTCTCTGGTGCCGTGATCTGGCTGCATACATGACAGCTTTTTCAGAACCGTCTGCAAAGATATGGGACATGACAGCTCCCCGCCCCCCCCCCCCCCCCCCCCCATGGCTGGATGCATCCACCACAATGATGGTTGGGTTGAAATACGTCAAGAGAAGGTTGGAGGGCAGCATATTCTTCACCTGAGTGGCTCCTTCAGTCGGTGCGTTGTTGGGAGTAAGGCTGAATAATGACTGATCATGCCCAAAAAACGATTGCAAAATGTGACATCTGATGGTGGAGGCATCTTTAAGATAGCAGTGATGTTTTCAGGATCTGGGCGATCACTGTGATGAATCCCAGATATTGTTTCATGACATCAGGATGCTGCATTTTTCTGCCCAAAGTCTTGTCAGTTGTTCAAAACTTGGTCCAGGCATTGGCAGAGTTCTGTCTGATCCAGGCCCATCACGATGATGTGAGATGCTAGAAAATGAGGCCAGAAAAATAATAATGGGAGACAAGGAGACGGCTGATAAACTAAATGGGTATTTTGCATCAGTCTTCACTGTGGAAGACACAAGCAGTATGCCTGATGTTGTAGTGTGTGAAGGAAGAGGAGTGGGTGCAGTTACTGTTACAAGAGAGAAGGCGCTCAAAAAGCTGAAAGACCTAAAGGTACATGAGTCACTCGGACCAGATGAACTGCATCCTAAGATTCTGAAAGAGGTTGTCTTCGAGATTGTGGTGGCATTAGAAATGATTTTTCAAAAATCATTGGACTCTGGCAAGGTGCCAGACGACCGGAAAATTGCAAATGTCACTCCACTCTTTAAGAAAGGAGGGAGGCAGCAGAAAGGAAATGATAGATCAGTTGGCTCAGTGGTTGGAAAGATGTTAGAGTCAATTGTTAAGGATGACGTAACACAGGACAAGATAGTACAAAGTCAGCATTGTTTCCTTCAGGGAAAATCTTGCCTGATGAACCTGTAGGAATTCCTTGAGGAGAACGGATAGATAAAGGGGATGCAGTGGATATTGTATATTTGGACTTTCAGAAGGCCTTTGACAAGGTGCCACACATGAAGCTGCTTACCAAGTTAAGAGCCCATGGTATTACAGGGAAGTTACTATCATGGTTAGGGCTTTGGCTGATTGGTAGGGGGCAGTGAGTGGGAATAAAAAGATCCTTTTCTGGTTGACTGTCAGTGACTAGTGGTGTTCCACAGGGGTCAGTGTTGGTGCCACTTCTTTTTATGCTGCATATCAATGATTTAGATGATGGAATAGATGGCTTTGTTGCCAAGTTTGCAGGTGATACGAAGATCGGTGGAGGGGCAGGTAGTGTTGAGGAAACAGGTAGGATGCAGAAGGACTTACACAGATTAGGACAATGGGCAAGAAAGTAGCAAATGAAATACAATGTTGGAAAATGCATGGTCACGCACTTCGGTAGTAGAAATAAATGTGCGGACTATTTTCTAAATGGGGAGAAAATCCAGGAATCTGAGATGCAGAGGGACTTGGGAGTCCTTGTGCAGAACATCCTGAAGATTAACTTGCAGGTTGAGTTGGTGGTGAGGAAGACAAATGCCATGTTAGCATTCATTTCTAGAGCAAGGATGTGATGCTGAGGCTCTATAAGGCACTGGTGAGGCCTCATCTTGAGTATTGTGAACAGAAAAGATGTGCTGGCATTGGAGAGGATCCAGAGGAGGTTCACAAGGATCATTCCAGGAATGAAAGGGTTATCATACGAGGACTGTTTGATGACTCTGGGTCTGTACTCTCTGGAAGTTAGAAGGCTGAGGAGGGATCTCATTGAAAGCTCTCGAATGTTGAAAGGCCTAGACAGAGTAGATGTGAAAAGGATGTTTTCCATTGTGGGAGAGTCTAGGACAAAGGGTGGCAAATTTGTGGAATTTGTTGCCATATGCAGCTGGTGAGGCCAGGATGTTGGATGTATTTAAGGCAGGGATTGATAGCTTCTTGACTACACATGGCATTGAGGGTTACAGGGAGAAGGCCGGGAACTGGGAATGAGGAGGAAAAGAATAAAGGATCATGATTGAGTGGTGGAACAGACTCGATGGGCCAGGGGGCCTAATTCTGCCCCTATGTCTTATGTCATCAAGGTAAGCAGCAACACCATGAATACCACTCAGCATGGTGTCCATACGCCATTAGAAAATTGAAGGAGTGCCTATATCCCAAAAGACAGATGGAGGAAGGAAAATGATGAGAAGCTCCTGTGAATTTTCTGCCATTTCTACCTGGAGGTAGGCTCTGGGGCGTCTACTGCACAAAGGAATTTAAACTGTGCACAAATGGTTGTCACCCTCTATCTCATTGGCATACTAAGCATATTTCACAATCGTAGAAAATCACATTTCCTTGCTTGTTTCTGATGTGGACGGTGTCGACAACGTGGAGGTTGTGATGATTTCTCTGCAGATTTTAGAACTGGCTTATATATACTGTTTTTAATGAAGAAGTGATTCATTTCACATATGTTGTTACCGGGCAAAAAATTGCACATCACAAGATTTTTGCATACACTGGTCATTACAAATCAGTGGGAACATTGCTTTAGTTAGGTCCAACTTAGCAAAGTAGCAACCACCGTCCATTTCTCTGAGGACTAGTGTGACTCTGGAGCCACAATGACACCAGTCTGCACACAAACTCACTATGCCACTGGCTTTCTTGATAATGACTACTGGAGCTGCCCAGTGTGAGTAGTTGACGGCTTCGATCACGCCAGCTTGTTGCAGGAGATCCAGCTCTTGCTCCACGATCAGTAAAACTGCGTATGGTACTGGTCTTTTGGGACAAGAGACTGGCTTTGTGCTTGGACAGAGGCGGAGTTCTGCTTGCAGTTGTGTGCAGTAATCTAAAGCTTCTCGAAACACTGCTGCATAGCGCTGCTGCTTTTGCTGTTGAATGCTCTCACATTCTGTTGCTGATACGGTGTCGACTGACGTGAGTTGGATGTTTTCTACAGACCTCATCCAGAGCAATGCTCCCAGAAATCAGGCTTGACCATCCATTCAGTGCCAAGGAGATGCAGCTCTGGCCAATCTGTTAGGTAACACACACGATTGGCTTGGTTACTGTCTAGCTTTGCCATGCAGTGCACTGCAGGTGGAGTAATGACTTGGTTTGACAGTGGGGACCCAAGTGCCCATCACATGATAACGGTGAGGTCCGATGCTGTACTGAGTTGCAGCTTAACCAAATGATTGTTGATTAATATATGTTGATGTACCTTCTCTTGGGAGTAAAATCAACTTTGAACATGACCATTAAACTCCTAAATCCCTTGAAACTACTTTTCTTTATGCTTCTCTTGCCTAGGAGACAGTGAAGGATGGAAAAAGCCTTTTTTTGTGACCATGGCATTGACATTTGCTGGAAATGTATTCTTATATTGGCAGCTTCTTGCATAACACCATGCACTACAGTTCCATTTTTAGAATCTTTTTATTGATACATAATCTTCTACAGCTATAAAATGATACAAAACTTCAACAAGTTGATATATATACAATTAATAAAGCTGAAAAAAACTTATCAAAAAAGAATACATGATAATGAAAAAAAATATTTTTATAAAGAAAAGAAGGGGGAAAGAGAACCCCAACTTACTAAAAAAAAAGAAACCTCACTAACTACAAGAGAAGGAAAAAGAAAAAAAGAAAAGAACCCATTAGGAATCAACTCCCGGAGCATTACATCTTACCATCATCCATATATATATATATATATAAGAAAAAGAATCATCAACCGCCTATTCACATTTATATAAAATAAAATTGGAAGGAAACTATATAAATTAATTCATATTAAATGATCATATTTGGCAAAAGAGCCCCGTCTTCTCTCAAAATCAAATCAAGGATCAAAAGTTTTACTTCTGATTTTTTCCAAACTGAGACATAAATTACTTGAGAAAACCATTGAATTAATGTAGGGACAGAGGTATCTTTCCATTTTAATAAAATAGCCCTTCTTGCCAACAATGTAACAAATGCAGTTACATGTTGATCTGAAGATGAAATACCCTGAATATTGTGCGGAACTATTCCAAATAGAACACTCAATCTGTTAGGTTGTAAATTAATTTTCAGAGCTTTAGAAATTGTAGAAAATAAAGATTTCCAAAAAGATTTTAATGAAGAACATATGTGACAAAGTAGCTACTTCAGTTTTACACCTATCGCCGTAATTGTCTATGTTAGGAAATATTTTGGATAGTAAATAATAACGGTGAATAATTTAAAAATGAATTAAACAGAGATTGGCACATATCGAAGAAGAATTGACCATTTTCAGAACTCGCAACCAATCTTCATTAACAAAGGTCATATTAAGTTCTCTCTCCCAATCTTGTTTAATCTTTAGTGAGAGGTTCTCTTTTTGTAGTAAAAATATATTATAAATTCTACCGATGGAACCTCTCACTAAAGGATTCAATTTCAAAATGGTATCCAACAAATCAGATTCTTGCAAATATGGAAACTTAGATAAATATTGTTGTAAAAATGTCTAACCTAAAAATATTGCAGGAAGTGTGTATGAGAGAGCGAATATTTGCTAATTATCTCTTCAAAAGTCATCAATCGACCATCACAAAATAAATCTGCAAAAGAAACAGATCCCCTTATTTCTCCATGAGAGAAAAATGGGATCAGTTATTGAAGGTTTAAATAAAAAATTTTGATATAAAGAGCTAGAGAATTCAAATTGTTTAAAATTTTAAAAATTGCGAAAATGAAACCAAATCCGTAAGGACTGTTTAATAACAGGGCAGAGATTTAAATTTGGAATTTTCGGGAGTTGTAAAGCTTTCTGAATTTCATGCTCAGTAATTGGAGCATCAAGCATCTGTTGATCTTCAACACTAATCTGAGGAAATTTAATCTTATGTAAAAAAAAAGCCTTCATTTTGGAGGAATCTGCAGGAAATTGAGATTTATAAAGATCAGAATAAAAACTTGAAAATTATTATTAATATCTTCATGGTTACTTACTATATCCCCATTACCTTTACGAATCTTTAAAAATTGTCATTTAGCTCTAGCTGCCCTTAATTAGGAAGCTAAGAGCATTGACATTTGCTGGAAATGTATTCTTATATTGGCAGTTTCTTGCATAACACCATGCACCACAGTTCCAACAAGCTGCGTTTGGCCAGTTGGAGACCTGCTGGGTGATGGGTGTCTGAGCCATTGGAACCTACATTGACACTGTTCAGTTCTACCAGGTTGAGGTCGTGCATCAGGTTGATCAAACTCTGATGCTCTTGAGTGACAGCTTGTGGAGTCTTATCAGAGTCTTGGCGGCCACAGGAGCCAATTGCGAATGTCTGTATCACCACGTGTTGGTGGCGCAATGGCATCAGCGCCGGACTCCGGAGCAAAGGCTCCCGAGCTCGAATCCAAGTCGAGTGCTGAGCTAGCCACTTGGCCTCGTAAAAAATGGGTCGAGTCAGGAATGTTCATATCGTGACCCGGTTAACCTGAAAGGAGACCAATTCTGACACCATGCGCCAGACAAGAATGGCTGATTGTCTAAAAAAAAAACCACGTACCTGAAAAAGTCCACAAATAAAATTCAGTCATTTGAACCGTGATTCATTCATGTTGCTCAGCTTGAACTTTTCACATTCACGACTGATGACACCAGCATATGTGTTAAAGTCATCGGTACGTTATTTAACAAGTTTTAGCCAATAGTAGCGAACACTGAAGAGAGATGACAGTTCTCCCAAAATGCTTGTTAGCTGTCAGACAGTTTCATCAAATGATAGGTCCTTCAGGTTGTCAGGCAGAATGAAGTTGAAATAACGCTCATGTTCAGCGACACCAGATTTTCGGAGCAAAGTGCGTGTCTTCAACAAGTTGACTTGAAATACACCTTCATAACGTCTGAATTACAATTCAAAAATAATCCTGAAATGGCATCAAACTGGAAGTTCTTAATGGACACAACTGACTCACCGGATTTCTGTTCAGTGTCTGACACCATGTTGATGGACTCGCTGATAACCTGTTGGCCAAGGATTCCATTAACAGCTGTGCCGCCTCAAATTGAGTTTGCTGCTGTTGCGGAATTGTGTGTAAGTTCAAAGATTCATTTATTATCAAAGCACACATCCCGATACAAGCCTGAAATCCGTCTTCTCCAGATAGCCATAAAGCAAAGAAAAAACATGGAAGTCTGAGAGAAACATCAAACCATACCCCCGTACAAGAAATATCAACCCAAACATCAACCCTCAAAACCCCGCTGCCAAAAAAACCCCACCCCGAAAAAAACAGCCCCTCCGCCGCACACAGAAACTAACAGATCATCAACCCTCAAACCCCACCCCCAAAAAACAGCCCCTCCGCCACACACAGAAACTAACAGAACATCAACCCTCAAACGCCACCCCCAAAAAACAGCCCCTCCGCCGCAAACAGAAACTAACAATCAACCCTCAAACCCCACCCCCAAAAAACAGCCCCTCCGCCGCACACAGAAACTAACAATCAACCCTCAAACCCCACCCCCAAAAAACAGCCCCTCCGCCGCACACAGAAACTAACAATCAACCCTCAAACCCCACCCCCAAAAAACAGCCCCTCCGCCGCACACAGACACTAACAATCAACCCTCAAACCCCACCCCCAAAAAACAGCCCCTCCGCCGCACACAGAAACTAACAATCAACCCTCAAACCCCACCCCCAAAAAACAGCCCCTCCGCCGCACACAGAAACTAACAGATCATCAACCCTCAGACCCCACCCCCAAAAAACAGCCCCTCCGCCGCACACAGAAACTAACAATCAACCCTCAAACCCCAACCCCAAAAAACAGCCCCTCTGCCGCACACAGACACTAACAATCAACCCTCAAACCCCACCCCCAAAAAACAGCCCCTCCGCCGCACACAGAAACTAACAATCAACCCTGAAACCCCACCCCCAAAAAACAGCCCCTCCGCCGCACACAGAAACTAACAGATCATCAACCCTCTAACCCCAACCCCAAAAAACAGCCCCTCCGCCGCACACAGAAACTAACAATCAACCCTCAAACCCCACCCCCAAAAAACAGCCCCTCCGCCGCACACAGAAACTAACAATCAACCCTCAAACCCCACCCCCAAAAAACAGCCCCTCCGCCGCACACAGAAACTAACAGATCATCAACCCTCAAACCCCACCCCCAAAAAACAGCCCCTCCGCCGCACACAGAAACTAACAGATCATCAACCCTCAAACCCCACCCCCAAAAAACAGCCCCTCTGCCGCACACAGAAACTAACAATCAACCCTCAAACCCCACCCCCAAAAAACAGCCCCTCCGCCGCACACAGAAACTAACAATCAACCCTCAAACCCCACCCCCAAAAAACAGCCCCTCCACCGCACACAGAAACTAACAGATCATCAACCTTCAAACCCCACCCCCAAAAAACAGCCCCTCTGCCGCACACAGAAACTAACAGATCATCAACCCTCAAACCCCACCCCCAAAAAACAGCCCCTCCGCCGCACACAGAAACTAACAGATCATCAACCCTCAAACCCCACCCCCAAAAAACAGCCCCTCTGCCGCACACAGAAACTAACAGATCATCAACCCTCAAACCCCACCCCCAAAAAACAGCCCCTCCGCCGCACACAGAAACTAACAGATCATCAACCCTCAAACCCCACCACCAAAAAACAGCCCCTCCGCCGCACACAGAAACTAACAGATCATCAACCCTCAAACCCCACCACCAAAAAACAGCCCCTCCGCCGCACACAGAAACTAACAATCAACCCTCAAACCCCACCCCCAAAAAATAGCCCCTCCGCCGCACACGGACACTAACAATCAACACTCAAACCCCACCCCCAAAAAACAGCCCCTCCGCCGCACACAGAAACTAACAATCAACCCTCAAACCTCACCCCCAAAAAACAGCCCCTCCGCCGCACACAGAAACTAACAATCAACCCTCAAACCCCACCCCCAAAAAACAGCCCCTCCGCCGCACACAGAAACTAACAATCAACCCTCAAACCCCACCCCCAAAAAACAGCCCCTCCCCCGCACACAGAAACTAACAATCAACCCTCAAACCTCACACCCAAAAACAGCCCCTCCGCCGCACACAGAAACTAACAATCAACCCTCAAACCTCACCCCCAAAAAACGGCCCCTCCGCCGCACACAGAAACTAACAATCAACCCTCAAACCCCACCCCCAAAAAACAGCCCCTCCGCCGCACACAGAAACTAACAATCAACCCTCAAACCCCACCCCCAAAAAACAGCCCCTCCGCCGCACACAGAAACTAACAGATCATCAACCCTCAAACCCCACCCCCAAAAAACAGCCCCTCCGCCGCACACAGAAACTAACAATCAACCCTCAAACCCCACCCCCAAAAAACAGCCCCTCCGCCGCACACAGAAACTAACAGATCATCAACCCTCAAACCCCACCCCCAAAAAACAGCCCCTCCGCCGCACACAGAAACTAACAATCAACCCTCAAACCCCACCCCCAAAAAACAGCCCCTCCGCCGCACACAGAAACTAACAGATCATCAACCCTCAAACCCCACCCCCAAAAAACAGCCCCTCCGCCGCACACAGAAACTAACAATCAACCCTGAAACCCCACCCCCAGAAAACAGCCCCTCCGCCGCACACAGAAACTAACAATCAACCCTCAAACCTCACCCCCAAAAAACAGCCCCTCCGCCGCACACAGAAACTAACAATCAACCCTCAAACCCCACCCCCAAAAAACAGCCCCTCCGCCGCACACAGAAACTAACAATCAACCCTCAAACCCCACCCCCAAAAAACAGCCCCTCCGCCGCACACAGAAACTAACAATCAACCCTCAAACCTCACACCCAAAAAACAGCCCCTCCGCCGCACACAGAAACTAACAATCAACCCTCAAACCTCACCCCCAAAAAACGGCCCCTCCGCCGCACACAGAAACTAACAATCAACCCTCAAACCCCACCCCCAAAAAACAGCCCCTCCGCCGCACACAGAAACTAACAATCAACCCTCAAACCCCACCCCCAAAAAACAGCCCCTCCGCCGCACACAGAAACTAACAATCAACCCTCAAACCCCACCCCCAAAAAACAGCCCCTCCGCCGCACACAGAAACTAACAATCAACCCTCAAACCCCACCCCCAAAAAACAGCCCCTCCGCCGCACACAGAAACTAACAGATCATCAACCCTCAAACCCCACCCCCAAAAAACAGCCCCTCCGCTGCACACAGAAACTAACAGATCATCAACCCTCAAACCCCACCCCCAAAAAACAGCCCCTCCGCCGCACACAGAAACTAACAATCAACCCTCAAACCCCACCCCCAAAAAACAGCCCCTCCGCCGCACACAGAAACTAACAGATCATCAACCCTCAAACCCCACCCCCAAATAACAGCCCCTCCGCCGCACACAGAAACTAACAGATCATCGACCCTCAAACCCCACCCCCAAAAAACAGCCCCTCCGCCGCACACAGAAACTAACAGATCATCAACCCTCAAACCCCACCCCCAAAAAACAGCCCCTCCGCCGCACACAGAAACTAACAATCAACCCTCAAACCCCACCCCCAAAAACCAGCCCCTCCGCCGCACACAGAAACTAACAATCAACCCTCAAACCCCACCCCCAAAAAACAGCCCCTCCGCCGCACACAGAAACTAACAATCAACCCTCAAACCCCACCCCCAAAAAACAGCCCCTCCGCCGCACACAGAAACTAACAATCAACCCTCAAACCCCACCCCCAAAAAACAGCCCCTCCGCCGCACACAGAAACTAACAATCAACCCTCAAACCCCACCCCCAAAAAACAGCCCCTCCGCCGCACACAGAAACTAACAATCAACCCTCAAACCCCACCCCCAAAAAACAGCCCCTCCGCCGCACACAGAAACTAACAGATCATCAACCCTCAAACCCCACCCCCAAAAAACAGCCCCTCCGCCGCAAACAGAAACTAACAATCAACCGTCAAACCCCACCCCCAAAAAACAGCCCCTCCGCCGCACACAGAAACTAACAATCAACCCTCAAACCCCACCCCCAAAAAACAGCCCCTCCGCCGCACACAGAAACTAACAATCAACCCTCAAACCCCACCCCCAAAAAACAGCCCCTCCGCCGCACACAGACACTAACAATCAACCCTCAAACCCCACCCCCAAAAAACAGCCCCTCCGCCGCACACAGAAACTAACAATCAACCCTCAAACCCCACCCCCAAAAAACAGCCCCTCCGCCGCACACAGAAACTAACAGATCATCAACCCTCAGACCCCACCCCCAAAAAACAGCCCCTCCGCCGCACACAGAAACTAACAATCAACCCTCAAACCCCACCCCCAAAAAACAGCCCCTCTGCCGCACACAGACACTAACAATCAACCCTCAAACCCCACCCCCAAAAAACAGCCCCTCCGCCGCACACAGAAACTAACAATCAACCCTGAAACCCCACCCCCAAAAAACAGCCCCTCCGCCGCACACAGAAACTAACAGATCATCAACCCTCTAACCCCAACCCCAAAAAACAGCCCCTCCGCCGCACACAGAAACTAACAATCAACCCTCAAACCCCACCCCCAAAAAACAGCCCCTCCGCCGCACACAGAAACTAACAATCAACCCTCAAACCCCACCCCCAAAAAACAGCCCCTCCGCCGCACACAGAAACTAACAGATCATCAACCCTCAAACCCCACCCCCAAAAAACAGCCCCTCCGCCGCACACAGAAACTAACAGAACATCAACCCTCAAACCCCACCCCCAAAAAACAGCCCCTCCGCCGCACACAGAAACTAACAATCAACCCTCAAACCCCACCCCCAAAAAACAGCCCCTCCGCCGCACACAGAAACTAACAGATCATCAACCCTCAAACCCCACCCCCAAAAAACAGCCCCTCTGCCGCACACAGAAACTAACAATCAACCCTCAAACCCCACCCCCAAAAAACAGCCCCTCCGCCGCACACAGAAACTAACAATCAACCCTCAAACCCCACCCCCAAAAAACAGCCCCTCTGCCGCACACAGAAACTAACAGATCATCAACCTTCAAACCCCACCCCCAAAAAACAGCCACTCCGCCGCACACAGAAACTAACAGATCATCAACCCTCAAACACCACCCCCAAAAAACAGCCCCTCTGCCGCACACAGAAACTAACAGATCATCAACCCTCAAACCCCACCGCCAAAAACCAGCCCCTCCGCCGCACACAGAAACTAACAATCAACCCTCAAACCCCACCCCCAAAAAATAGCCCCTCCGCCGCACACGGACACTAACAATCAACACTCAAACCCCACCCCCAAAAAACAGCCCCTCCGCCGCACACAGAAACTAACAATCAACCCTCAAACCTCACCCCCAAAAAACAGCCCCTCCGCCGCACACAGAAACTAACAATCAACCCTCAAACCCCACCCCCAAAAAACAGCCCCTCCGCCGCACACAGAAACTAACAATCAACCCTCAAACCCCACCCCCAAAAAACAGCCCCTCCGCCGCACACAGAAACTAACAATCAACCCTCAAACCTCACACCCAAAAAACAGCCCCTCCGCCGCACACAGAAACTAACAATCAACCCTCAAACCTCACCCCCAAAAAACGGCCCCTCCGCCGCACACAGAAACTAACAATCAACCCTCAAACCCCACCCCCAAAAAACAGCCCCTCCGCCGCACACAGAAACTAACAATCAACCCTCAAACCCCACCCCCAAAAAACAGCCCCTCCGCCGCACACAGAAACTAACAATCAACCCTGAAACCCCACCCCCAGAAAACAGCCCCTCCGCCGCACAGAAACTAACAGATCATCAACCCTCAAACCCCACCCCCAAAAAACAGCCCCTCCGCCGCACACAGAAACTAACAATCAACCCTCAAACCCCACCCCCAAAAAACAGCCCCTCCGCCGCACACAGAAACTAACAATCAACCCTCAAACCCCACCCCCAAAAAACAGCCCCTCCGCCGCACACAGAAACTAACAGATCATCAACCCTCAAACCCCACCCCCAAAAAACAGCCCCTCCGCTGCACACAGAAACTAACAGATCATCAACCCTCAAACCCCACCCCCAAAAAACAGCCCCTCCGCCGCACACAGAAACTAACAATCAACCCTCAAACCCCACCCCCAAAAAACAGCCCCTCCGCCGCACACAGAAACTAACAGATCATCAACCCTCAAACCCCACCCCCAAATAACAGCCCCTCCGCCGCACACAGAAACTAACAGATCATCGACCCTCAAACCCCACCCCCAAAAAACAGCCCCTCCGCCGCACACAGAAACTAACAGATCATCAACCCTCAAACCCCACCCCCAAAAAACAGCCCCTCCGCCGCACACAGAAACTAACAATCAACCCTCAAACCCCACCCCCAAAAACCAGCCCCTCCGCCGCACACAGAAACTAACAATCAACCCTCAAACCCCACCCCCAAAAAACAGCCCCTCCGCCGCACACAGAAACTAACAATCAACCCTCAAACCCCACCCCCAAAAAACAGCCCCTCCGCCGCACACAGAAACTAACAATCAACCCTCAAACCCCACCCCCAAAAAACAGCCCCTCCGCCGCACACAGAAACTAACAGATCATCAACCCTCAAACCCCACCCCCAAAAAACAGCCCCTCCGCCGCACACAGAAACTAACAATCAACCCTCAAACCCCACCCCCAAAAAACAGCCCCTCCGCCGCACACAGAAATTAACAGATCATCAACCCTCAAACCCCACCCCCAAAAAACAGCCCCTCCGCCGCACACAGAAACTAACAGATCATCAACCCTCAAAGCCCACCCCCAAAAAACAGCCCCTCCGCCGCACACAGAAACTAACAATCAACGCTCAAACCCCACCCCCTAAAAACAGCCCCTCCGCCGCACACAGAAACTAACAATCAACCCTCAAACCCCACCCCCAAAAAACAGCCCCTCCGCCGCACACAGAAACTAACAGATCATCAACCCTCAAACCCCACCCCCAAAAAACAGCCCCTCCGCCGCACACAGAAACTAACAGATCATCAACCCTCAAACCCCACCCCCAAAAAACAGCCCCTCCGCCGCACACAGAAACTAACAGATCATCAACCCTCAAACCCCACCCCCAAAAAACAGCCCCTCCGCCGCACACAGAAACTAACAGATCATCAACCCTCAAACCCCACCCCCAAAAAACAGCCCCTCCGCCGCACACAGAAACTAACAGAACATCAACCCTCAAACCCCACCCCCAAAAAACAGCCCCTCCGCTGCACACAGAAACTAACAGATCATCAACCCTCAAACCCCACCCCCAAAAAACAGCCCCTCCGCCGCACACTGAAACTAACAGATCATCAACCCTCAAACCCATTCCCTTTGCACAAAACAGAAACGGAACAGGTTATATAAAACACAGAAATGTAAAAATGGTGAGTCTGAGAAAGTCCATAGCCCAAAGATGCAATAGTCCAGTTCTTAAACGCAGAAGCACGATACCATCCTCTGATAATCACTCATGTTCATCGAAAGAGAGGGACACCATACAAGGCACCTACCTGCCCACCACACAATGGTAGACTGCTCAGAAATGGCCAAAAGGAAGGCAGTCGGCACTGGACTCTCTCTTGCCTTCCTCGTTCACCTCGCTGTCTCAATCCTCCTCAAAGTCTTCTGCTGAAATTGCCGATTTATCATTTTTGCTCGCCTAAAGCTACTGATGAGGCCCGAAGCCAGGAGGTAGAACAAAGAAGGAACTCGAAATAACCCTTTATTCAGTAAAACCAACAACTACAAAAATCTCAAAGTTCAACAGAACATCCCAAAGTACAAATACTTAAATGGTTTACCCAAGAATATTTAAGATGTTGTTAGTGAAAGTCAGTCTGGGATCAACTGTCAGCTGTCAGTTGTTTTGACTCACTCTAGCAAAGAGCCCATGGTATTACAGGAAAGATACTCGGATAGATTGCAGATTGGCTGACTGACAGGAGACAGAGCGTGAGAATAAAGGGACCTCTTCTGGTTGGCTACTGGTGACTAGTGAGATGCTGAAGATGTTCTATAGGTCAGTTGTGGAGAGCGCCCTCTTCTTTGTGGTGGCGTGTTGGGGAGGAAGCATTAAGAAGAGGGACGCCTCACGTCTTAATAAGCTGGTAAGGAAGGCGGGCTCTGTCGTGGGCAAAGTACTGGAGAGTTTAACATCGGTAGCTGAGCGAAGGGCGCTGAGTAGGCTACGGTCAATTATGGATAACTCTGAACATCCTCTACATAGCACCATCCAGAGACAGAGAAGCAGTTTCAGCGACAGGTTACTATCGATGCAATGCTCCTCAGACAGGATGAAGAGGTCAATACTCCCCAATGCCATTAGGCTTTACAATTCTACCGCCAGGACTTAAGAACTTTTTAAAAGCTATTATTAATGCTTTTTGAGACGGTGATTTAGATGCATATCATATTTTTTTTACTGAGTTAAGTATTGTATGTAATTAGTTTTGCTACAACAAGTGTATGGGACATTGGAAAAAAGTTGAATTTCCCCATGGGGATGAATAAAGTATCTATCTATCTATCTATCTATCTAGTGTTCCACAGGGGTCGATGTGGGAACCGCTCCTTTTCGCGTTACATGTCGATGATTTGGATAATGGAATTGACCGCTTCGTGGCCAAATTTACAGACAATACGAAGATACAGTGAGGGCAGCAGTCCCTGAAGGTTGTAACTTGCAGGCTGAGTAAGTGGTAAAGAAAGCAAATGCAATGTTAGCATTCATCTCGAGTGAACTGGAATACAAAAGCAAGGATGTAATGCTGAGGCTTTATAAGGCTTTGGTTTGGAGCAGTTTTGGGCTCCTTTTCTAAGAAAGAATGCGCTGGCATTGGAGAGGTTCCAGAAAAGTTTCTCAAGAATGATGCCAGGAATGGAAGGTTAATGTATGAGGAGCATTTGAAGGCTCTGGGCCTGTACTCACTGGAGTTTAAAAGAATGAGAGGGTATCTCATTGGAACCTATTGAATACTGAAAGGGCTTGGTAGAGTGGACGTGGATAGGATGCTTCTTATAATGAGGAGTCTAGAACCAAAAGGGCACAGTCTCAGAATTGAAGCACATCCCTTTAGGTTAGGACTTTGCTGCCTGGGGCATAGGAGAATGAGCACAGATTGGATAGAGACTCATGAGGGGTATAGATAGGGTAAATGCAAGCTGGCTTTTTCCACTGAGTTTGGGTGAGACTAGAACTAGAAGTCTTAGTTTAAGTGTGAAACATGAAATATTTAAAAGGAGCTGAAAGGAAACTTCTTCACTCAGAGAGTGGTAAGAGTGTGGAATGAGCTGCCAGCAGTAATGGTGACTGCAGGTCTGATTGCAACATTTAAGAGAAATTTGGATAAGTACATGGATGGGAAGAGGTATGGAAGGGTTAGGTGCAGAGGCACGTCAATGGGATCAGGTAGAGTAACAGTTCAACAGAGACCAGATGGGCCAAAGGGTCTGCTTCTCTGCTGTGACTCTACATACAGAACGCTGGTCAGACTGCTGGAGGGCTGCGTATAGGTCTGATCACTGCATGACAGGAAGGATGTGGTAGCAATAGCGAGAATACAGAACAGATTCACCAGAATGCAGCCTGGAATGGAGGGCTGTAGCTGTAGTTATAAAATTGGACAGGCAGGGTTCATTCTCAATTGAACTCAGAAGGTTGAGGTGTGATCTTATAGAGGTTTATAAAATTATGAGGGGCATAAATAGGATGGAAAGTCTGAATCTCTCTCCTAGGGTAGTGAGTATAAAACTCCAGAGTACAGGTTTAAAGTGAGTGGGGAGAAATTTTAAAGAGATCTGAGAGGCAGATCATGGAATGCAGCGCAAGGGATAAAGCCTTTGCCTCCAACAGGAGCTCAAGAGATGCCACTATGATTTACGTAGGGCCATCAAGGTGGCAAAACGGCAACACAGGGACAAAATCCAGTCACCACGGTAACACACGCAGGGCATGGCAAGAACTGCACACCATCGCAGACTTTGAGGAAACGCAGCAGTACAGCCAACATTGCCGCCTCACTCCTGGACAAGCTACATGATATTTACACTCAGTTTGAGGCTGAGAAGAGTGAATCCCCGAGGAGACCTGCTCCTTGGTCATCTCGGAGGCTGAGGTACGCAGAACATTCAAACGTGTCAATAGCTGCGAGGTAGCGGGGCTGGACGGCATCCTCAACGTGTGTGCTGAACAGCTCCTGGTGTGTTTACAGACACTTTTAATCTCTCCCTCTGCCAGTGT
The DNA here is from genome assembly GCF_048418815.1 of Hemitrygon akajei. NCBI lineage: Eukaryota > Metazoa > Chordata > Chondrichthyes > Myliobatiformes > Dasyatidae > Hemitrygon > Hemitrygon akajei. The sequence goes on along the minus strand of NC_133140.1, from coordinate 11,252,004 downwards.
GTGATACCCTCCTGTTTCAAATCGTCCATCATTGTCCCTGTACCTAAGAAAACCAAGGTAGCATACCTGCACGATTGGCACCCTGTCACACTCACCTCAATTACAAGCAAATGCTTTGAGTGGCTGGTTAAAGACTACGTCTGTAGCATGCTACCACCCACACTGGACCCCCTACAATTCACCTACCGACAGAACCGGTCTACCAATGACGCCATAGCCACAGCACTACACACTGTCCTCTCTCACCTGGAGAAGAGGGATGCATACGTTCAAATGCTGTTCCTGGACTACAGTTCAGCATTCAACACCATAATTCCCTCCAGACTCGACAGTAAGCTCAGAGACCTCGGCCTGCACCCCCCTTGTGCAGCTGGATCCTAGACTTCCTATCGGATCACTGACAGGTGGTAAGGATGGGCTCCCTCACCTCTGCCCCTCTGACCCTGAACACAGGTGCCCCCAGGGTTGTGTTCTGAGTCCCCTCTACTCCCTTTACACCCACCACTGTACTGCCACACACAGCTCCTACCTGATGATCAAATTCACAGATGACATGACTTTAATCGGCCTTATTTCTCGAAGTAATGAGACAGCCTACAGACGAGAGGTTGACACCCTGACACAGTGGCGCCAGGATAACAACCTCTCCCTCAATGTCCAAAAAACAAAAGAGCTGATTGTGGATTACAGGAGGAATGGAGACAGGCTCGACCCGAACAACATCAATGGGTCTGCAGCTGTGAGGGTGAGTAGTGTCTAGCTTCTCAGTGTACACACCACCAATGATCTCACCTGGACTGTACACACCGGCTTTGTGGCAAAAGAAGCACAACAGCGTCTCTTCCACCTCAGCCGACTGAAGAAGCTCGGCAAGCGTCCCCAAATCCTCAAGACACAGGGGTGTCAAACTCATTTTAGGTCACGGGCCGGATTGAGCAAAATGCAGCTTCATGCGGGCCGGATCAGTCGGACACGTGCGAACGCAGCTTTCGTTGCCTCCGTTTTTTCAGCCTGCTCTCATGTGTCTCAGTCTCTGCTATAACTACAAAGTGTTTCACTTTACAAATTCCGTTTCTTATGAAGAAGACTGCCGAATAAACACTAAAAACCCTGAAAACCTGGTACCTGAATAAACTCAGCATTAGCCATATCATACGCCATAGGCGCTTCGATTACTGGGGCCAGCTTTAATAGTAATTAGATATTATCTCGCGGGCCAAAGGTAATTCCACCGCGGGCCGGATTTGGCCCGCGGGCCTTGAGTTTGACATATATGTTCTACAGGGTCACCGTTGAGAGCATCCTGACTGGCTGTATCACCGTCTGGTATGGGAACTGCACCAACCTTGATCGCTGGGCACCACAGAGAATGGTACAGACAGCCCAGTGCATCTGTGGATGTGAACTTCCCTCCATTGAGGTCATTTACAGCAGCAGATGCAGAAAGAAAGCCTGGGAGATCATCGGGGACACCAGTCACCCCAAACATAAACTGTTCCAGCTGCTTCCGTCAGGCAAACTGTACCGCAGCATTAAAGCCAGGACCAACAGGCTACGGGACAGCTTCTTTCTACCAGCCATTAGACATTTAAATTTAAATGTCTGTACATTGCAAGACACGTAACACAAAGATTGTTACTCCCTCACGTTGTGGGATGGGTGCAAGACTTAAGTAAATTTGAATATCCAAAAACAGCTCCCTGAGAAGGTAGTCGAGGCAGATACTTAAGAAGTGTTTGGACAGGTGCTTGTATAGGGACAGGGAAGTGGGCCTCATGGGGGCAAATGGGCTTCACAGTCAGCTTGGATAAGATGGAGCAAAGGCTTCATTTCTGTGTGGTTTGTTTCTAGCATTCTAGAATTGGGCTCATAAAGCCACAGAGAGATTCCGCTATGTCTGCCATCAACCATACATTTACACTCAGTCTACATTAATCCCATCAATACCCCCCATATGAGGGGCAATTTACAGCAGTCAATTAACCTGCCAACCATTGTGTCCTTGGGATGCGGGAGTGAACTGGAGCACCAGAAGGAAACCTACATGCTCACAGGGAAAATGTGAAAATTTCACCCAATCAACCCCCAAGGCTGGAATACCAGAGTCGCGTGGGGCAGTGACTCTACCCACTGTGCCAGCCTGTTTGTCCGTGGGTGTGTAGGTAGGGTACACATTGTTCCCAGAACTCGAACATGCTGTGTATTTTAAATAATTGTAAGGAAAAAGTTCAGAAATCTAATGGCAGAGGGGAAAGTAACTGTCATTGAGTGCATGCCTTCAGGCTCCTGTCCCTCCTCCCTGAAGGTAGCAATGAGAAGAGGGCTTGCCTTGAGTGATGAGGTCTTTAATTTGAGGCATTGCTCCTTGAAGGTGTCCTGGATGCTGGGAGGCTTAGAGAAGCACAGCATACAAACAGGCCCGTCAGCCCAACTTCTCCATGTCATCCATGATGTCCAACCATGCCGACTAACAGTGCTGAGGATGTGAACCAGCTGAGAGTAACTAGAGCCTCAGCGCTGGGCCATTGGCCTGGTAGTGAACATCGACAGTGGTGGCTTATCCATCCTGTACTTGGACAACTCTCTGGGGGTTGATGACCTTCAGATGCTGCTCTGGGTAATAAGACACAAGACATGGGAACATAATTAGGCCATTTGCCCATCAAGTCTGCTCCACCAATCCAGTGTATTTGATTTATTATCCCTCTCAGCCCCATTGTCCTGTCTTCTGCCTGTGAGCATTGACACCCTGACTGATCAAGTTCCACCTTAAATTTACCCAATGACTTGGCCTCCAGTCATCTGTGGCAATGAATTTCATAAATTTACCACCCAGAAAGAAATTCCTCTTCACTTCTGTTCTAAAAAGATGTCCTTGTATCTTGAGGGTGTACCCACTGGTCCTAGACAATAGGAAACATTCTCTCCATGTCCATTCTTTGTAGGCCTTTAATGAACATCTCAAAAGTATTTAAGGAGGAAGATATTGGTTGGTGTTGCTTGGTAAACATTGCGTTTTGTACCAGTATGAAGTCCAAGTTGCTAAAGACCCTTTCCCTCAGTCGACCAAAGGCTGTGGTAGTGCATTGATAGTGGTGCAGAATTCCATCATCAAAGTCTACCTTCATGGAGAGATTACCCCTGCTATAAAAGTACATAGTCAGAGAGTCTTGTGGTGCATCAGGCTGGAAGAGCACTCTGCCTTGCTGGATCCTCCTGTATGCTTCAGTGAAAGAGTCCACAATGTCTTGGAACTTGGCCTTTTGAATATGTGTACAGTAGATGTATGTTTTGTCTGCCTCCCACACCTTGGCTGCCAAGGACGTGAAGTGCAAAGTCATTCATCTCGAAAGGTTGAATTTGATGGTAGAGTACAGGGTTACTCGCAGGATTCTTAGCAGTGTGGAGGAACTGAGAGATCTTGGGGTCTGTGTTCATAGATCCCTCAAAGTTGGCATGCAAGTTGATAGGGTTGTTATGTGCATTGGTCTTCATTAGTCAGGGGACTGAATTCAAGAGCTGTGAGGGTAATGTTGCAGCTCCATGAAAGACTGGTTAGACCATACTTGTGTTTAGTGATGGTCAGCTCACTACAGGAAGGATGTGGGAGCTTTACAGAGGGTGCAGAGGAGATATACCAGGATGCTGCCTAGACTAGAGGGCATGTCTTATGAAGGTAGGTAAGATAGGGCTTTTCTCTTTGGAGCAAAGAAGGATGAGAGGTGACTTGTTAGAGGTATACCAGATGATAAGAGGCATAGATCAAGGTGGATAGCCAGAGATTTTTCCCCAGAGCAAAATTGGCTAATAGTGGGGGCATAATTTTAAGATGATTAGAGGACAGTATAGAAGTTATGTCAGAATTAAGGTCTAACACCCCCTATAAGAGAGTGGTGGGTGCATGGAACACCCTGCTAGGGGTGATGGTAGAGAGAGATAAATTAGGGGCATTTAAGAAACTCTTCTTAGGACTGTTACATGGATGATAGAAAAATGGAGGGACATAGTAGGAGAGAATATTTAAACTGATCTTAGAAAGGTCAGCACAACTTCATGAGCTGAAGGGCCTGTACTGTGTTACAATGCTCTATGTTCTATGTTTGGGAGCTTTGTGTATGGCCGAGGTTTCATAATCCCTTCCTTCAGTCCTGCACTTCCAAGAGATGTCTGTGGCAGTGTGGCACTGTACTGAGCAAGATGGGGGAAGTGATGGTACAAAGACACAGGCTTGTACAATACTGGCATCAATGAGATTGGTTGTGCTCTGGACCCGTTGGTTATTGCCACGGTTCACATGCAACAGAAAGCAGAGCATACAGCACAGGAAATGACTCTTCATCCCACAAGTTCCCTCAAACACCACCCGCTGTCTTCTATGGGCCAGCCAGTTCACCTTGGATACACTCCTTGTGCAGGACTCAATGGATAAGAAGCCAATAGACTCCCAGGGTTTAGATAGAAAGTGAAGATGAGCAGTTGTTTCAAATTACATCCTTGTTGCATGTCATGTCCTATAGGTCTCTTCTCTTTGGAGCAGAGGAGAATGAGAGGTGAGTTGATAGAGGTGTACAAGATGTAAAGAGGTATAGATCGAGTGGACAGTCAGTGACCTTTTCCCAGAAATGGGCATAATTTTAAAGTGATTGGAGGAAAGTATAGGGGGGGGATGTCTGAGTAAGTTTTTTTTTACACAAAGAGTTGAAAGGACTGTCAGGGTCGGTGGTAGGGGAAGACACATTAGGGGGCATTTAAGAGATGATAGAAAATTGGAGGGCTATAAACAAAGGATGGGTTAGATTTATTTTAGAGTATGTTAAGAACTTAGCACAAAATTGTCGGCCAACTGGTCTGTACTGCGCTGTTATGTTCTATGAAACCGGAGTGCCCGGGAAGCCCACATGGTCACAGGGAATACAGTATGTCTCATCTGAGTACAGACAGCACCCATCGGCAGGATTGAACCCAGTTCTCTGGAACTGTGAGCTATCAGCTCCATTGACTGCACCAATGTGCTACCCTGCTGTACAAGTCCTCTTTTCTCTTGGCAAAATGTCAATAAATTATTTGGTTGAGTAGCAACAATTTGCTGCTCATTGCTTTTAATCCAGTTCAAATCCCATATGTGACATTAAACAAAGACCTTGTAAACCACAGCTTACCTTAAAGCTTTACTGATGCTTTCTCTGAATGCAAGAACATGGAAATCAGTATGTAGCCTGTGCTTTCATCCCAATCAGGTCCAAAGATCTGATTATAGTGCACAATGCACAGGATCAGGAAAAGCTGCCCAGAGATGTAAACTCAGTCAGCTCCATCATGGGCTCTAGCCTGCCCAGCATCAAGGACATCTGCAGAAGGTGATGCCTCAAAATGGCAGTACCCATCATTAAGAGCCATCCCCATCTAGGACATGTCCTTTTCTCATTACGACCATCAGAGAGGAGGCACAGGAGCCTGGAAGACACACAGTCAACATTTTTCAGAACAGCTTCACCATCAAATTTCTGAATGGTCCATGAACCTGTTACAAGAATCACCCCTTGGCAATAATGATCAGGGAGGCACAGAGCAAATCTGTAATTACTGACAAGAACCTTTATTGTTTCAACAGAAGAACACATGAACTTACACAACCACTACTAAGTTTTCCTGATCGTCCATGAATAATCAAAGAATAGGAAAAATAATACCAGTTAAAAAGGAATTTCTGCTGCTGGCCCCATGTTCTTCATAGTTCCGTTTCAATCTTCAAACCAAGGAACTCTGTCTCGCAAAATGGAGAACACAGAGTCTCTTCATAAAATGGCTGCCTCCATTTCCCATTCATGGCAAGAACAAAGACATTTGGTTCATTTCCACAGTCCTTGATTCAGTGATTTGTAGATTGTAGTTCTTTCTGGCCAACAAACCCATGAACACTACCTTACTATATTGCTCTCTTTTCACATGACTTAATTATTTTATATACAGTGGATTCTGATTAATTGGGACACACTGGGACCAGTACATTTTGGCCCAATTAAGCAGCTGCTTCAATTAGCCAGTTTCATGGAAATAGTTAAAAAGGTGTTTTTAAAAAAATTGAGTAACAAATTATGGTTTAAATGAAATACAGAACAAATTAGAACACTACTAATATTACTGCAGTACTATAAAACCATGTATTGCTTCCTAATACTCATCAATGGAGAAATTCATCTGTGTCACATTCTTTTGACTATAAATGAACAAAATCAGTACAGACACCTGATGCAGATAACAGATTGCCTTCATAGTGTTGTTGATGATTGCATCCTTTAAATCTTCATTTTCATTGTAATAACCAATACCTTTAAATTCTTAGTCATTTCTAACTTGTTGAAGTAGTGAAATAATTTCATTTTTCACTCCTGGCTGTTTCTGGCACCTCCATGCCTGAAGCTTGAAACCGCAGTGAGCAAAACAGTTCTGAATTGTCTCACTACTTATTTCTCACCAATTCTCAGCGACAAAATTGCAGCTTTTTGAACACACACAAACTTTTGCTCAGAGCATGGTGTTGTGCCTAACAGCAACGCAAGTGCATGTGACTGACAGTAGTTAGGAACTGTTCTGCAACAGCCTCCTTCCCGCTTAAGCAGCACGGTGTCCCAAATAAACAAAGAGAATCCCAGCTATTTTCTCAATAAGTGTTTGTTCTTTAAGAGTTTTCCTAAATCAGTGTCTGCCCTGATTAACTGGTGATCCAATTAATCAGAATCCACTGCATTTCTTATTGTAAGTGACCATAATAATTTTTGTCTTGTACTGTACTGCTGCCGCAAAACCACAAATTTCACGGACACGTGTCAGAGATAATAAACCTGACTCTGAGAGAGCACCATTTGATGAGCTGGCTCGAGGAGGAGGCAGGATCTATAGACTTGTGGGGAGCTTGGCCTCACTGAGAATTTTCTATTGTTAAACAACTTCTGCATTGGAAGTCAGGCTGAACTTTTAAGTGGAATAACTAGTCATTCCTATTTTAATTTGGTAGTTCAGTTTAAAATGGGACAGTTTCAACAGTCATAGGCTTACCTGACACTGAAGAAATGAGGCTTATTCAATCCCATTTATCCAGTTATAAAGAAGGCAAGGACAAAGACTAATACTTCATTAGGAGTTTGAAGAGATTTGGTATGTCAACAAATTCACTCAAAAACTTCTATAGGTGTACTGTGGAGAGGCATTCTGACAGGCTGCATCACTGTCTGGTATGGGGGTGGGGAAGCTACAGCACAAGATCGAAAGAAACTGCAGAGGGTTGTAAATCTAGTCAGCTCCATCTTGAGTTCTCGCCTACAAAGTACCTAGGACATCTTCAAGAAGCTGTGTCTCAGAAAGGCAGTGTCCATTATCAAGGACCTCCAGCCACCCAGGGCATGCCTCTTTTCTCACTGTTACCATCGGGTAGGAGAATACAGAAGCCTGAAGGCACACACTCAGTGATTCAGGAACAGCTTCTTTCCCTCTGCCATCCGATTCCTAAATGGACATTGACCCTTGGACACCACTTTTTTAATATTTGTTTTTTGTCGCACAGTTTTTAATCTATTCATGTACTTACACTGTAATTGTTTTACTTATTTATTATTATTTTATTTTGTTTTTTTCTTTTATATTATGTATTGTATTGAAATGCTGCTGCTAAGTTAACAAATTTCACGTCACATGCTGGTGATAATAAACCTGATCCTGATTCCCAGGTAATTCCTGCTTGAATATTCATACTGAACAAGGGATTCACTAGAATCCAATAGAATGAGAAAACACTACAGCTGATATGGAGAAGCAAAAACTGCTCATCAATATTTTTGCAAGTTTTTGGCCCTTGTGATAAGGCACAGTTCTTGGGTAGCGAATATATTCCACAGGCAATGAAGCTTGTTACATACCCTGTAACGGGTTTAAAATGGAGCAGCAGAAATTGACACACCTGGAGTCTGAGTCTTCCGTTATAAACACTATTAGTAACTACGTGATGAAGTAATATAAAACAAGATCCATCGCCCTACATGCAGGACAGGGGGGGCGGACACCTGCCTGGTCAGCTTGGGACCAGGAGAAAGCCTTTCGACAGGATATCACACACGTACATGGCGGATGTACTCTCCAAAATGGGATTTGGGGAGGGAATCCGGAATTGGATCAAACTGCTCTACACGGACATCTGTAGTGCAGTCCAGGTCAACGGGTGGGAAACAGACAGCTTCCCCCATCAGGTCTGGAGTCAGGCAGGGCTGCCCTCTCTCCGTCTTGTTCGTGCGCTGCATAGAACCCTTTGCCGAAGCCATCAGGAGGGGATGGGGGGGCATAAGAGGGGTGACGCTGCCAGGCAGTGGAGGGACCCAAGTCAAAACCTCCCTGTACATGGACGATGTCGCCGTCTTCTGCTCTGATCCGATGTCAAATCGCAGGCTGATCAGCATCTGCGAACAGTTCGAGCAGGCGTCGGGGGCCAGGATCAACCGCACGAAGAGTGAAGCCATACTCTTCAGCAATTGGCCCGACCGATCCAGCGTCCCCTTCACCATCAGGTCTGATCACATGAAGGTGTTGGGGATCTGGTTCGGAGGGGCCGAGGCGTGCAACAAGAACTGGCGGGAGTGGACTGCCAAGGTCAAACAGAAACTGGGGACTGTGGGGAGGGCGCTCCCTATCGATAGCGGGCAAGAACCTGGTCATCAGGTGTGAGGTGCTCTCAGGGCTGCTGTACTTGGGCGCAGGGGTGGTCCGTCCCCCGCTCCTTCAGCTCGGAAATCACCCGAGCCGTCTTCAGAATTCATCTGGCGATCCAGATGGAGCAGGTCACATGGGCCACCATGCACAAGTCCCTGGACAACGGGGGCAAAAATGACCCCAATGTCGCCCTCACCCTGATGGCCAGCTTCGTGTGTGGCTGCTTCAGGTTGTGTGTGGATCCCAGGTACATGTGCACCAAGTACCTCTATGTGCCCAGGTTCTACCTGCCACCCTGGCTACGAAGGATGGGTCTGGCCCCTTTCCCGCACAACACCCCTGTCAGCTGGTCGTTGCCGCCATACCTGCCCTTCGTAGAGAAGTTCTTTCAGGTCAACTCCTTTGACCACAGGGCCACCAGGCAGTGGTCAGCACGTAAGGTCCTGCAGGCACTGCAGAAGGACGTGATGGACACAGTGGGGTGGTTCCCTGAGCAGACCCTCCAGTTCATCTGGCAAAATGCCTCATCGCCAGACCTCACCAACAGGCACCAAGACCTCGCCTGGCTGGCGGTGAGAGGGGCCCTCCCAGTCCGATCCCTTCTGCACGCCCGGAACGTTGTCTCCACACCCCTCTGCCCACGGGAGGACTGCAGTGAGGAGGAGTCGGTGACCCACCTCTTTGCACACTGTGGGTTCGCCGAGAAGGTGTGGAGGAGGATGAAAGGGGCAGTGTTGAGGTTCATCCCAGCAGCTGTGTAACAGAGGACTCTCTGATCTACAGGCTGTTCTCGGGGACTCACACCGAGACCAACATCCGGTGCGGCTGGCAGATCATCAACTCGGTCAAAGACGTTCCTTGGTCGGCCCGAAACTTGATGGTCTTCCAGCACACAGAGATGTCCGTGGGGGAATGCTGCCAACTGGCACATTCTCAGCTGCAGGAGTACGCGCTGAGGGACGCACTCAAACTTGGTGCAGCCACTGCAAGGGCCCAGTGGGGAAGGACCACAGTCTAGGGTTCTTCTCCCGTGGGAGTTGAGGGGTGGGAGGGGGCGGGGTGTATACCCCTAAACAAGTGTATGTAAATATGGAATAACAGAGTGCCACGTGGGTGGTGAAAAGTGTGAAAATGTAAAGACAGCAATGGAAACAGTTGTAAAGGATGGAAAGTCATTGAATGGTTTATTGTATATAATTTTATTTTTGAATAAAGTATATTTTGTTTAATAAAAAAATATAAAACAAGATAAGGCAAACAGGTTAGCAGCGTATATGCAATTATAAGTGAGTAAATAAAGTTCCCCCAAACTTCTCCCAGCTCAGGTGGTGAAAAGATAGTCTTACGATGGTATGTTAGAAAGGTCAGTTCAATGCACGAGGTTGCTGTTGTTGGTAAGAGAGAGAGATTTGTAATCCAAAGGCTTATGTTGTGAGAAGGCAATTACGTCGATATTCGAAAATAACAATAGCAGTAGGTTTTATCTCCAAAGTTGTTCCAGTCCACACACGAAGTATCACCGACAGTGATCTTCAACAAATATCCTTTCAACACAAGTGGTACCATGCCCGAATTCAACTACGGGACATCTCAAAGTGGTGGCCACAGGATACTCAAACAGAATCCACGAATGGATTATCACCAACAGTAGCTCATCAAAAAGGAGACCGTCTTCTGTGGTAAAGTTATCAACTGAGGCATGGGTTGGACACACTGATAACTTCCCACCGGTCATACCTTTTCCCACTGCGAGAGCCACTGATTGATTCTCTCGATCGATCCTCCAAAACCCACCTTTATGTGGGCACAACAAAGCTCATCCAGTGTCCGAAACCATGTGTGTCTCTAACAACCAGCTGACCTTGTATTTATCTCAGCATGCTGAACCCCAGCGGTCCATCAAATAACGCTGCCCTTGGTCACCATGGCGACCCACGAGCTGCTCGTTGTCTCTCTCTCTGTAAGAACTCCCAAGCAAGCAGTGTCCTTGTATATTCAAAACAAGCTTTAGAGTTCGTATAAACACCATCTCAAGGCAGGCTTCATCCCTCTCTCTCTGTAACAGCTCAAACAGTGTCCAAAAGTCAGTCTCATTCTCCCGACATTTTAGTGATAGTCCACAGAAAATATGAACCCTAAGGGTACATAACAAGCTTTTAATGAAACTTTCACACATGACTCACCAACCTCAGCCTGACTAATTACAAAGTATAGATAGGGAGAACACTGAATGGAAGGATGGGGGTTGTTAAAAGGAGCAAAATAAGGTTTTGTCTCAGTAAAGCAGCCAGCACAATCAAAGACCCCACCGCCTCAGATATCCTCTCTTGAAATAGTAGTCAGACACGTAACCACAGTGGGTACTCGAGGAAAGAAATAAATGATTATTAAAAAGGAATAATTACCAGAATTTTTCAGAAAGGGTGAAATGATCAGAATTCAAACTAAATATTTTTCTCTCTTAATCAGAACGTGACATTTTAGGTCATGAGTGGTTACAGGATAAGAGGCTGTTTGGCTCATTGAGGCTGTACTAGCTCTTGGTAGAAGAAATCCAATTAGATCTTTTATAACATTGCAAATTCTTTCCTTTCAAATACTTGAAAGGCCAGGCAGCATCTATGGAAAAGACTGCTGAGTTCCTCCAGCATTTTGTGCGTGTTGCTTGGGTTACTGCATCTGCAGATTTTCTCATGTCTGACATACTTATCCAGCTCTTTTGAATAGTGCAATTGGATCTGCTTTCAAACAGCTCTTGCATTTCTTTAAAGATCCTCAAGTCAATGGTTTTGCACCTTATTAAAGTTGCAATGGGACAATAACAAGGATGCAGAGATTACAGATTGCAGGAAAACAGATTATTATCTGAACGGTGGCTGATTAGGAAAAGGGGAGATGCAACGAGACCTGGGTGTCATTGTACACCAGTCATTGAAGGTGGGCATGCAGGTACAGCAGGCGGTGAAAAAGGCAAATGGTATGTTGGCATTCATAGCAAAAGGATTTGAGTACAGGAGCAGGGAGGTTCTACTGCAGTTGTACAAGGCCTTGGTGAGACCGCACCTAGAATATTATGTGCAGTTTTGGTCCCCTAATCTGAGGAAAGACATTCTTGCCATAGAGGGAGTACAGAGAAGGTTCACCAGATTGATTCCTGGGATGGCAGGACTTACATATGAAGAAAGACTGGATCGACTAGGCTTATACTCACTGGAATTTAGAAGATTGAAGGGGGATCTTATTGAAACGTATAAAATTCTAGGGATTGGACAGGCTAGATGCAGAAAGATTGTTTCCAATGTTGGGGAAGTCCAGAACGAGGGGTCACAGTTTAAAGATAAAGGGAAAGCCTTTTAGGACCGAGATGAGGAAAAACTTCTTCACACAGAGAATCTGTGGAATTCTCTGCCACAGGAAACAGTTGAGGCCGGTTCATCGGCTATATTTAAGTTAGATATGGCCCTTGTGGCTAAAGGGATCGGGGTATGGAGAGAAAGCAGGTACAGGGTTCTGAGTTGGATGATCAGCCATGATCATACTGAATGGTGGTGCAGGCTCGAAGGGCCAAATGGCCTACTCCTGCACCTATTTTCTATGTTTCTATGGGTTGAGAATTGGCAGATGTAGTTCGTTCAGAGAGGTGTGAGGTGATTCGCTTTGGAAGACAGAATACAAGGTTAACGGCAGGATTCTTGGCAGTGGGAGGAACAGAGGGATCTTGGGTTCCATGTCCTAAATTCCTCAACGTTGCCACACAAGGTGAACGATAGTTAAGAAGGCGTACAGTGTGTTGGCCTTTGTCACTCAGTGGATTGAATTCAAGAGCTGCAAGGCAATGTTTCAGCTCCATAAAACCATGGTTAGATCACATTAGAATATTGTGTACAGTTCTGGTCTTCTTGTTATAGGAAGGATGTAGAAGCTTTAAAGAGGGTGCAGAGGAGACTTACTAGGATTTTGTCTGGATCAGGAGCATGTCATTGAATGAACTTGGACTTTTCTCTTTAGAGCAAAGGGAGATGAGAGGTTACTTGATAGAGGTGTGCAAGATGATAAGAGGCATAGGTTGCGTGGACAGCCAGCCACTTTTTCCCCAAGGCAGTAATGGCTAATACAGGGGGGGGGCATAACTTTACATCATTGGTGAAAAACATAGTGGGGATGTCAGAGGTAGATATTTTACACAGAGTGGTGGGTGCACACAGTACCCTCCCTAGGGTGGTGGAGGAGGCAGATATGTTAGGGACATTTTAAAAAACTCTTAGATAGAAACATTGATGATAGAAAAATGGAAGGCTATGTGGAGGGAAGGGTCAGATTCATCTTAGGTTAGTGTTAAAAGGTGGGTTGAAAGGCCTGTATTGCTCTATGTTTCATGTTCTAACAGATGGTGGGAAAATGCCTTTTGCATCTAACTGGTAGGATTGGTCCTGCGTGGAAGAGGTACTACATAGGTAGACGTGAAGCTGGAAATTTGAATCCCAGGGTCTCTAGATAATCACTACAATGTTATTTTTCATTTCAGATCAGCCTTAACAATTTAGAATTAAAGTCTAAATTTAAGAAAGGGGTACTTTGAGCAGATTGAAATAGACAGGCCTCTTGATCACAGTATGGGTAAGGGGAACTGATTGTAATCAAAGTTAAAAGAGCCCTCTCTTCACATATACAAATGCCTACAGATGCTGGAACCTGGAGCAACAGACTTATGGAAGAACACGGGAGGGGGGGGGGGGGGGTCAGGCATCATCTGTGAGGGAGAGGAATTGGCGACATTTTGTGTCAAGACCCAGCAGCCAGAGCACTCCCATACTTGCAACTGTGTTGTCCAAACACATCACCTCGAGGTTGTAAACCTTTAATTTCCCTCCCCCCACTGTTGTCAATAAGACGTGCCGTTTCTTTCCTGAAACTTCTCACCCATGAAAAAGTTACCTTATTGCAAATTGATGTTAGTCTTTTACTGTGCTCTTTCTGACCAGAACTTTGTACTTTCTGAGACTTGCTAAGTTGCCCCACCTCTTATTTTGGGGCAGTCAATCAGGATCGAATGCGACTTGCTTCCACTCTGATCTTATGGGTTCTAAGGGCAAAGTGGGGCAGCAGAATTTTTCACAGATGGGGCAGGGTCCTTTGTATCGTACCGGGAGCGGTATACCGGCATTGGCTCATCGAAGCTTCAGATTCAGATTATTGTCATTTAGAAACCACAAATGCAATGCAGTTAAAAAATGAGACAACGTTCCCCCAGAATGATATCACAAAAACACATGACAAAACAGACTACACCAGAAAACCCACATAACGTTTGGCAAACCCCAATCCAGAGTCCGGAGAGGCTGCTGCGTATTAATATCGCGCTACCGTCTTAGCGTGTTCCCCGGAAAGGAGCTCCAAATCCACCAGACAAAAACAAGACCAAAAACTAAAGCTACAAGACCTGCACAAAACCACATTGTTACAACAGTGCAAACAATAGCATAATTGATTTAAAAAAACAGACCACGGACACAGTAAAAATAGTCCAAAGATGTTAAAAGACTATAAGTTCGAAAGAAACCACCACCCAGTTTCCACAAGTCCTCAGGGTCCCGACAGACTCGCCATCCCACGCCGGCGGCAGAAGGGAATACCCCCGCTGTGGACTGCCACGGCGCCGCCCGACTCAGCACACACCGAAAGCGGAGTCGAGCCTCCGACCGTCCCCTCCGGCACAGCTTCTCCGAGCGTATTAAGACGCCCCCGAGGACTGGGGGCTTCGAGCACATTCCCGAATCTTCTCCTCTGCCCATCTGGTAATGAGCTTGTTACAAGCTTGGATTGCGGGAGCCCCTGCTCACAAAACTGGTATCGTTCTGCTTGAATTTGGTAACCCCTGAAGAAAGCTGTGCTATGTATAGTGTAACGAGAGCATTTTCCAAAACCAGGTGCGTGTGCACAGAAGTCTTTTCAGATGAACTTGCCGACAATTTTGCTCCAACAATACCTGAAGGTTGTCGATCCACCGGCTGTGCCCCGCAGTGCCTGCCCCGTGCGGAACGTCCCGTCCGGTTCGCGGGGACGGGGACACAGATCCGGACGCACACGCTCCCCGCAGTCACGTGGGCCTCCGTTGCATCAGCCGGCGTTCAAAGCGCGGGGACCCGGTCTCGCATGATTGACGTTCCTTTTAGTCAATCAGAGATCAGAACTCCGAGCACATGACGCCACCCCAGCCAACCAGCGTGGAGGGAGGGCGTGAGTCGGCACCGAGCTGAGGGCAGTGTCGTGTCCGTGGTGGGTTCTGGCGTAGACTCGGTAATTTCATGGTTCTGATCCTAACGTGTCGGGTTAACGGCGGGTCGTCGGTGTCTGTTCAGTCCGCTGCTGGTGGGTGATGCTGTGTCCTGGACCTGCCCTCGGTTGGTTAGTGACACTGGACCAGATCCCTGGTCAGATTTCTCTCTGCTGGGAGCTGATGGTCTGGGTAGGGTCACTGGGCCAGGTCTTTGGCCACTGCTGAGGATGAAGCTCTGGGTAGTGCTGTTTCATCTGGACCCATCGCTGGCGGTTGGTAGTATCACTGGGCCAGGCTCTGTTCAGTTTACGCATTGCTGTGGATGAAGCTCTGGGTAGTGCTGTTTCATCTGGACCCATCGCTGGCGGTTGGTAGTATCACTGGGCCAGGCTCTGTTCAGTTTACGCATTGCTATGGATGAAGCTCTGGTGTCACTGCACCTAATCCTCTGGGTAGTTTGGCTGTGCTGAGCCTGTTGATTTGAATACAGCAATGCACGCTGACATTTCAGTGCAGTGCTGAAGGGGTGTTCTGCTGTCAGAGATGCGGTCTTTCAGCTGGGTCATTAGCTGAGGATGTCCTTCTATTGCAGTGGTTTTGAAAAAAAAAAGATTGCATCAGCTCCAAGGAGTCAGCATCACCAAAATTCTTATATGGTGATTTATCGCATTGCTGTTTGTGCGATCATGTACATATTGGCTATTGTGTGTCTTACGTCGCAACGGGGTGCAAGTAATTAACTTATATGGAAGAAATCTGGCGCCTTACGGTAGATCATAAACACTAAAAAGTCTGCAGATGCTGGAAATCCAAAGCAACAGACACAAAATGCTAGAGGAACTCAGCAGGTCAGGCAATCGACATTTCAGGCCGAGACCCTTCTTCAGGACTGGGAAGAATAGGGGAAGCTGCCTGAATGAAAAGGTGGGGTGAGGGTTCCCAGCCTCCTTTTTCTCCTATGGTCCACTCTCCTTTTCTATCAGACTCTTTCTTCTCCAGTCCCTGACCTGTTTCATATATCACCTTCCAGCTAGCCTCTTTCCCCTCCCCCCCACCATTTTATGCCGGCATCTTCCCCCCTCCTTCTCAGTCCTGATGAGGGGTCTTGGTACAAAATGTCGACTGTTTACTCTTTACCATAGATGCTGCCTGACCTGCTGAGTTCCTCCAGCATTCTGTACGTACTACTGTCTGAAATGATCCACTTTCTGGAAAAGCGATCAACGTTTCAAAAAAATGAGAGAGCTAAGTCAGCAGTTTGCACCAAACGACAACACAAAGGTTTTTGCTTTTTGGATGTCCAGTGAAGTTTTATGAGTAGAGCTGAAAAGTAAGGGGATGATCACATTGTTAGGATTGTACTGTGGGCCTGCAAGTAGTAAATGGGAATTAGAAGAACAATTATGCAAAATCATTGCAAGAATAATAGGGTTGACATAGTAGACAATTTCAACTTTCCTGATATAGACCGGGATTGCTATATTGCTAAGGGGTTAAATGGGATGGAATTTGTTAGCATGCTGAGAAAAGTTTCCTTGTGCAGTATATTGATGTGAAATTGAGGCTTTCGGGAAAAAAGGAGGCTTGGGTCAGGTAGAGCAGCCAAGATCGAGTGAAGCAGAGCAGGAGTATTGGGCTTGTAGGAGATTGCAAGGGCCCTAGTACAGATACTTAAATCATCCTTAGTGACAGGTGAGGTGTCAGAGGATTGGAGGACAGCTAATGTTGTTCCGTCTTTTTAAAAAGACTAAAAATAAACCAGGAAATTGTAGGCCAGTGAGCCTGACATCTGTAGTGGGGTAAGTTATTCAAAGATACTTTAAAGGAGCGCACGTATGAGTATTTGGATGGTCATGGACTGATTAAGGGTGGTCAGCATGGCTTCATGCATGGTAGTTCGTGTCTAACCAATTCTGTAGAGCTTTTCGGGGAAGTTAGTTGATGAAGGCAAGGCAGTGAATGTTGTCGATGTGGACAACAAGGTCCCACATGGGAGGTTGATCAAGAGGGTTCAGTCACTCGCATTCAAAATGAGGTAGTAAATTGGATTCGATACTGGCTTTGTGGGAGAGGCCAGAGATGATGAGGTTAATTGGATCAGCAAATTTCTGGATGATACCAAGACTGTGGGTGTAGTGGACACGAAGAAGACCATCATGGCTTGCAGCTGCAGCCAGACCTGGACCAGCTGGACAATGCCAGATAGAATTTAATGCAGACAGGTACGAGGTGTTCCACTTCGGTAAGACCAACCGGAGTAGGTCTTACACAGTGACTGGGAGGGCACTGAAGAATGCGGTACAACAAAGGGATCTGGGAATATGGGTCTATAATTTATTGGAAGTGGAGTCCGAGGTTGATAGGGTTGCAAAGAAAGCTTTGAGCATGCTGGCCTTCATAAATAAATGTATTGAGTACTGGAAATGGGATGTTATGTTAAAAGTTGTAATAGATGTTGGTATTGCCTAATTTGGAGTATTGTGTACAGTTTTGGTCACTTGCCTACAGGAAAAATGTAAATAAGTTTGAAATAGTACTGAGAAAATTTACAAGGACATTGCTGGGTCTGGGAGATCTGAGTTATGTGGAAAGATTGACTCGATTAGGACATAACAGAAGATGGGGAGGAGATTTGTTAGAGGAATACTAAATTATGGCTGTATAGATAGGGTAAGTGCAAGCAAGCTTTTTCCACTGAACTGAGGTTGGCTGGAGACTCCAACTAGAGGTCATGGGTTAGGGGTGAAAGGTAAGAAGTATAAGGGGAACATGAGGGGAGGCTTTCTTCATTCAGAGGGTCCTGAGAGTGTGGAATGAGCTGCTAGCACAACATTGAGAGGTTTGGATAGGTATATGGGTAGTAGGGCTATGTTCCCGATGCAGATCGGTGGGAGTAGGTAGTTTAAATGGTTTGGCACAGTCTTGGTGGACCTGCTTCTGTGCTGTGCTTATCTTTATCTAAGAAGGAAATAGAAGAACAAAAAGGAGCAGGGGTATTGGAGAGATTTGGTAGAAAAGATTAAGGTGAATCTACATGGAACATTTGGAGATATAACCATATAACAATTACAGCACGGAAACAGGCCATCTTGGCCCTTCTAGTCCGTGCCGAACGCTTACTCTCACCTAGTCCCACTGACACGCACTCAGCCCATAACCCTCCATTCCTTTCCTGTCCATATACCTATCCAATTTTACTTTAAATGACAATACTGAACCTGCCTCTACCACTTCTACTGGAAGCTCATTCCACACAGCTACCACTCTCTGAGTAAAGAAATTCCCCCCCCCCGTGTTACCTTTAAACTTTTGCCCCCTGACTCTCAACTCATGTCCTCTTGTTTGAATCTCCCCTACTCTCAATGGAAAAAGCCTATCCACATCAACTCTATCTATCCCTCTCATAATTTTAAATACCTCTATCAAGTCCCCCCCAACCTACTACGCTCCAAAGAATAAAGACCTAACTTGTTCAATCTTTCCTCGTAACTTAGGTGCTGAAACCCAGGAAACATTCTAGTAAATCTTCTCTGTACTCTCTCTATTTTGTTGACGTCTTTCCTATAATTCAGTGACCAGAACTGTACACAATACTCCAAATTCGGCCTTACCAATGCCTTGTACAATTTTAACATTACATCCCAACTCCTATACTAAATGCTCTGATTTATAAAGGCCAACATACCAAAAGCTTTCACGAGCGAAACTGCAGATGCTAGAAATAAATAAAAAACACAAAATGCTGGCAGAATTCAACAAGCCAGACAGCATCTATGGGAGGAGGTAATAACGACGTTTCGGGCCGAAACTGAAGTACTTCACTCCTGATGAAGTGTTTCGGCCTGAAACGTCATTATTATCCCCTCCCATAGATGCTGTCTGGCCTGTTGAGTTCTGCCAGCATTTTGTGTTTTTTATACCAAAAGCTTTCTTCACCACCCTATCCACATGAGATTCCACCTTCAGGGAACTATGCACCATTATTCCTAGATCACTCTATTCTTCTGCATTCTTCAATGCCCTACCATTTACCATGTATGTCCTATTTGGATTATTCCTACCAAAATGTAGCACCTCACACTTATCAGCATTAAACTCCATCTGCCATCACTCAGCCCACTTTTCTAACTGGCCAAAATCTCTCTGCAAGCTTTGAAAACCTACTTCATTATCCACGACACCACCTACCTTAGTATCATCTGCATACTTATTAATCCAATTTACCGCCCCATCATCCAGATCATTAATGTACATGACAAACAACATTGGACCCAGTACAGATGCCTGAGGCACACCACTAGTCACCGGCCTCCAACCTGACAAACAAGTTATCCACCACTACTCTCTGGCATCTCCCATCCAGCCACTGTTGAATCCATTTTACTACTTAAATATTAATACCTAACGATTGAACCTTCCTAACTAACTTTCTGTGTGGAACCTTGTCAAAGGCCTTGCCAAAGAGATGGGTGAGGTTCTCGAAGAATATTTGTTTTTATCACAGAGAGAGACATGAAGATTTTGGACCTTGAGATAATTAATGGGGGGATATTGAATGTCTTAAAATGTTTAAAGGTATATTAATCTCCAGGTATATTTTGGAACATCCTGGGAGGCTAGAAAGAAATTGTGTATGCTCTTATTGAGATATACATAATCATTAGTGAAGGTGTCAGAAGATGGGGGTTGTGCTTTTATTTTGGAAGGGCTGCAAAGAAAAACTTGGGAACTAATGACTAGTAAGCCCAGTCTTTGGTAGGTAAGTTATTGGAGGGAATTCTGAGGGATAAGATATAAAAGCATTTAGAACAACAAGGATTATTTGTTTTCCATGCCTCTGTAGTGAGCTCACATAACGTGGATGAGAATGAATACCCTTCCACCATTGAGATCTCGTCATTAGGACAGTGAGGTGTTCAATGTTTACCTGTTCTGTGCACTATAGGCATTTTGAATGATATTTCATTAATTTATTTGTGCTAATATTTTGTTCTACTTTCTGTATGTGATGTTTTGTGGGTGCCAGTGAACAACACGACCAATGGCGGTCCTTCAGACAGTTCACAAAACTACTTTCAGATATGATTCTGCTATGATTGGAACCTGTGATATACATTTTCCGGCCGATTGAGTGATCTGGCGCTCTGCTGTCTCTGGGGGAGTTCGGTGAGGTTTCGGGTGGAGAGTGTGACCTACAGGTTCACAAGCTTGGAGATGGAGTGTGAGCTCATTATCAACTCCCTTTCTCACTGATCAAAGCTTTGAACAAGATTGAATTCAACAAGGACAACAGCAGAAGGCAAGCGGGTGTTCTGCCTGTGTTTGACTGGTCTCTCCCCTCGCTTGATGGTGCCTAGGTCTTGGGCAATTGATGTGGTTTGTGATTGGACTCTGAAGTTCGTGTAATATGTTCCTGGTTTCAGGTTACTTTTTTATTATTGCTATTTTGTATGATTTTGATTGGGTCTGGTTCTGTGCTTGCAATCAACAACTGATATAGTGCTAAAATGAACTGAACATTCCTAGAGTCTGGTTTGATCTGTTACGTTTTGTAATTTTTGCTGTTTGAGTGATTTTTTTGTGTGTTGGGTGTTTGATGTTTTCTTTGAATGGGTTCTACAGTGTTTCTTTGTTTCGTGGCTGTCTGGGAAGACAAATCTCAGGGTTGTACACTGCATACATACTTCTATTGTAAATGTTGCAAGAAAAGATTAGTGAACCCTTTGCAATTACCTAGTTTTCTGCTTTAATTCTAAAATGTTGTCTGATCTATATCTAAGTCACAATAATAGACAGAGACAATCTGCCCAAACTAATAACACCCAAACAATTATACTTTTCATGTCTTTATTGAACACGTTGTTTAATCAATCACAGTCCAGCCTGGTAAAAGTATGTGAACCCTTGTATTTAATTACTGGTAGAACCTCCTTTAGCAGCAATAACCTCCACAAAATATTTCCTGTAGCTACTGCTCAGACTTGTACAATGGTGATGAGGAATTTTAGACCATTCCTTTATACAGAACTGTTTCATTTCATTAATGTTTCTGAGATTCCTTGCATGAACAGCCCTCTTCAGGTCATGCCCAAGCATCTCAATTGGACCCTGACTTGGCAATTCCAAAACATGAATTTTCTTTTTAAACCATTCTGTTGTTGATTTACTCTTGGCTTTCAGATCATTGTCTTGTTGCATCATCCACTTCTAAGAAGATTCAGGTGACGGACCTCTACCCTGATTCTCAATGTCTTGATGCAATCGTTGAGGGAACAATGAATTCAAAATTGTAAGCTGTCCAGGCCCTGAGGCAACAAAGCATCCCCAAACCATGATGCTCCTTTTACCATGCTTCACAGTTGGGATGAAGTTTTGGTGTGCAGTGCCTTTCTTCCTCCAAACATAGCAGTGTGCATTTCTCCCAAAATGTCTTGCACACAGAACATTGTCCCAGAAGCTTTGTGGAACATCTAGGTGGTCTTTTGCAAACTGGAGACATGCAGCAATGTTTTTCCTGCAGAGCAGTTTTTTTCTGTGGTGTCCTTCCATGAACATCATTCTTGTTTTGTGTTTTTCTTATAGTGAGCACATGAACAGAGGCTTTAACTAATTCTAGAGATTTCTTCAGGTCATCTGCTGTTACCCTTTAGTTCTTTTTCACCTCCTTCAACATTGCACGTTGTGCACTTGGTGTGATCTTTGCAGGACATCCACTTGTAAGGAGAGTAGCGACAGTACTGAATTTTCTCCATTTGTAGACAATTTCTCTTCCTGTTGACTGATGAATATTCAGGTCTTTAGAAATGCTTTTGTAGCCTTTTCCAGCTTCATGCATCTCTACAATTTTTCTTCTAATGTCCCCTGAAAGTGCTTTGATCGAAGCATGGTGCAGGTAAACAGATCTTTCTTGAGAAGGGCAGACTTTGTCAGTAACCTGCCTTTGTGTGTCTTTTTTTTTAATAGGGCAGGACACCTCCACAACCCACACCTCTAATCTCATCTTGTTGATTGGAACACCTGATTCCAAATAGCTTTTGTAGAAAGCATTACCCCAGAGGTTCACATACGTTTTTGAACCTAGACTGTAGTTGTTAAATGGTATACTCAGTATTGATGAAAAAAAGTACAACTGTTTGTGGGTTAATAGTTTAGGCAGATTGTTTTTGTCCATAATTGTGACCTAGATGAAGATCAGATCACATTTTATGACTGATCAATGCAGAAAACCAAGTAATTGCAAAGAGTTCACAAACTTTTTCTTGCAACTGTATATGCAATCAGATGACGATAAACTTGAATGTACGGGGATGGTTATTAAGTTTGCAGATGACATCGGCTTACAGTCGGCCCTCCTTATCCATGAGGGATTGGTTCCGGGACCCCTCACGGATACCAAAAAACGCGGATGCTCAAGTCCCTTATTCAACCTGTCTTAATGCGGTTGAGTTCTGAATCCTCTGTGTTTCTGTTCACAAAAATAATCATGATCACGGTTGAAAATAAAGTGGAAATAATAAAGCGATCAGTAAGAGGTGAAACGCCATCTGTCATTGGAAAAGCATTAGGCTACAGTCGGTCAACGATCGAAACAATTTTAAAGGATAAAGTGAGAAAGGCCCTGCCCCGATGAAAGCTATAATTATTACTAAACAACGCAGTGGTTTAATTATTGGGTTTTGGGTTTTTGATCCTCCACATTAACCAGGCACGGAAGGAGAGCGTGCTTGGAAGTGGTCTGTCACTGGATCAAACTTGGGAACTTCCCAAGCCCAGCCCTGAAACATACATTCTTAAGTGTTCTATATGCATAGAAAGGTAAAATATATACTATATACTAAGACAAATGTTTGACTAACTGACGCTAAATAATACCAGAAGTACCTGTTCCGACTTACATAGTAAGAGAACTTCAGATTTTTTTTTGATCCCGATCCACGATAACCTACGCACATCCTCCCATATACTTTAAATCATCTCTAGATTACTTATAATACCTAATATAATGTCAGTGCTATGTAAACTAGTTTAAATGGGAATCTTGGTCTGCATGGCCTTTTCTGCGCTATATGACTCCATAACTTTGTAATTATAGACATGGAGAAATTGTTTATTTAGAGATCTAGCATGGAACAGACCCTTGCAGCCCAATGAGCCACACTGCCCAGAAATCCACCTATTTAACCCGAGCCACCCGACAGTTTACAAATACCAGTTACCTATTAACCAGTACTCTCTGTAATGCGGGAGGATTCCCAGGCTCTTTGGAGAAGATGTACAACCTTCTTACAGACTCTGCTGGGTTGGAACTCTGAGCTCAGACATACTGAACTGTAATAGCATCATATGGACTGTGGAGCCCAAAATAAAAAAATTACGTACATACTTGATGGAGGTTTTGCTGTCTAAAGAAATTTCTCTATATTTCTGTTTTGAATGGACACCCCTCTATCCTGAGGCTGTGCCCTCTTGTCCTAGACTCTCCCACCATGAGAAACATCCTGTCCACATCAACTCTGTCTGGGCCTTTCAACATTCCAAAGGTTTCATTGAGATCCTCCCCCCAATCCTTCTAAATTCCAGCAAGTACGGACCCAGAGCCATCAAACATTCCTCGTATGATAACGCTTTCATTCCTGGAATCATCCTTGTGAATGTCCTCTGGATCCTCTCCCTTGCCAGCACATCTCTTCTACAATGAGCAGCCCAAAACTGTACACAATACTCAAGATGAGGCCTCACAAGTGCCTTATAAAGCCTCAGTATAACATCCCTGCTCTTGTATTCTAGACCTGTTAAAATGAATGCCAACATTGCATTTGCCTTCCTCACCACTGACTCAACCTGCAAGTTAACCTTCAGGGTGTTCTGCACAAGTACTCTCAAGTTCCTTTGCGTCTCAGATTTTTGGATTTTCTCCCCATTTAGAAAAATAGTCCACACGTTTATTTCTACTACCAAAGTGCATGACTATGCATTTTCTATTGTATTTCATTTGCCACATTCTTGACCATTCTCTTAATCTGTCTGACTCCTGCATCCTACCTGTTTCCTCAACACTACCTGCCCCTCCATCAATCTTGGCAACAAACCCATCTATTCCATCATCTAAATCATTTAGATGCAGCATAAAAAGAAGTGGCCACAACACCAACCCCTGTGGAACACCACTAGTCACTGGCAGCCAACCAGAAAAGGATCCTTTTATTCCCACTCACTGCCTCTTACCAATCAGCCATTGCTCTAACCATGTTAGTAACTTTCCTGTAATACCATGGGCTCTTAATTTGGTAAGCAGCCTCGTGTGGTACCTTGTCAAAGGCCTTCTGAAAGTCAAAGTATACAACATCCACTGCATCCCCTTTATCTATCCTACTTGTAATCTCCTCAAAGAATTCCAACAGGGCCGTCAGGCAGGATTTTCCCTGAAGGAAACCATGCTGACTTTGTCCTATCTTGTTCTGTGTCACCAAGTACTCCATCACTACATCCTTAACAATTGATTCTAACATCTTCACAACCACTGAGGTCAGGCTAACTGGTCTATAATTTCCTTTCTGCTGCCTTCCTCCTTTCTTAAAGTGTGGAATGATATTTGCAATTTTCTAGTCCTCTGGCACCATGCCAGAGTCCAATGATTTTTGAAAGACATTTCTAATGCTGCCACGATCTCTACCGCTACCTCTTTTAGAAACCTAGGGTGCGGTTCATCTGGTCCGGGTGACTTATGTACCTTTAGGTCTTTGAGCACCTTCTCCCTTGAAACAGTAACTGCACTCACTTCTCTTCCTTCACACTGCAACATCTGGCACACTGCTAGTGTCGTCCACAGTGAAGACGGACGCAAAATACTTATTTAGTTCTTCAGCCATATAGAACATAGAAATTTACAGCTCATCACAGGCCCTTCAGCCCACAATGTTGTGCCGACCATGTAACCTACTCTAGAGACTGCCAAGAAGTTCCCTAGCGCATAGTCCTCTATTTTTCTAAGCGCCATGTACCTATCTAAGAGGCTCTTAAAAGACCCTATTGTATCCACCTCCACCACTGCCATATGCTTGTCCCCGTTATTATTTCTCCTACCTCATTTTCTAGTGGTCCTATATTCACTCTCATCTCTATTTTTTACATACTTGAAAAAGCTTTTAATATCTACTTTGATATTTGTTCATTTGCTTTCATATTTCATCTTTTCCCTTCTAGTGATTCTTTTAGTTGCTCTCTGTAGGTTTTTAAAAACTTCCCAGTCCTCTATCTTCCCACTAATTTTTGCTTTGTTGTATGCCCTCTCTTTTGTTTTTACATTGGCTTTGACTTCTGTTGTCAGCCACGGTTGTACTATTTTGCCATTTGAGTATTTCTTCATTTTTGGAATACACATGTCCTGCACCTTCCTCATTTCCCCCAGAAACGTATGCCATTGTTGCTCTGCTGACATCCCTGCCAGCAACTTCTTACAATTTACTTTGGCCAACTCCTCTCTCACACCACTGTAATTTCCCTTACTCCACTGAAATATTGCTATGTCAGATTCTACTTTCTCCCTATCAAATTTCTAGTTGAACTCAATCATATTGTCATCACTGGTTCCTTAAGCTCCCTAATCATTTCTGGCTCATTACATAACACCCAATCCGGTATAGCTGATACCCTAGTAGATTCAAGAACATAGTGCTCTAAAAAGCTATTTCTTAGGCATTCAACAAACACGCTCTCTTGAGATCCATTACAAACCTTATTTTCCCAATCAGGAAGGTTCATCACACTCCTGATGAAGGGTTTCGGCCCGAAACGTCGTCACTACCTCCTCCCATAGATGCTGTCTGGCCTGCTGAGTTCTGCCAGCATTTTGTGTTTTTATCTTCTTATCAATCTACTTGTTTAAATGTATTTTAAATATTGTAATTGTCTCACCTCTACCACTTCCTACCATTGTCCTACCTGTTCCATTAACCACTGCCATCTGTGTGGATTTACTTGCACCTTAAATCCTCTAAATCATATTGTAATCTTACATAAACTTCGTCAATGTCAACACCACCATCAAATTTTCATGTCCCCCTTAAACTTATTAAGCAGGTCAATTACATTCACATCCAAATCTTTAGAGGACAAAGAACAGTGGACCCAACATGATTCCCATGGCATACCACTGGTCACAGGTTTTCAATCAGAGTATCAGCCCTCCACTGCCACACTCTCACTTGTACCCACGCCAGTTTTGTTTCTAGTTCGCTAGCTTGAGCTGAATTCCACGTGATGTAGCCTTCTAATCCAGCTGACCACGTGGGACCTTGTCAAAGGCCTTGCTGAAGTCGTCTTCTGCCTTCTTGCCCTCATCAGTCCTCTTGGTTACCTCAGGATCGCTGACATATGTATAATGTGAAATTTGTTGTTTGTGGCAGCAGTACAGTGCGATGCAACAATTTCAGACAAGGAACTCTTCAGATGAACAGATTTGTTACTCACAATTTTCCACACACAAAGCCATGCTGAATATTCACCCCTTGCCTTGCTAAATGCATGTAGATCCTGTCATTCAAATTCCCCCCAGTAACTTTACCACCACTGATGTTTGGCTTACTGGTGTATGGTTCCCTGCTTGTATTTGTAGCTTTTCTTAAATGAAGACCCCACATTAGCTACCCTCCAGTATTCTGGCACCACACCATGATTAACCATGATATGAATATTTCTGACGTGGCTCCAGGAATTTCTTCCCTGGCTTCCCACTATGTCCTATGATAAACTTGTCAGGTCCCAGTAACATGTTAGAGACAAAAGTGTTGAGGTGATTTAATAGCGGTTTAAAAATAATTTGGACAAAGTATAAATAGAGAATGTATCCAGTGGCAGAGTGGTTGATAAAGAGAGCGTCACGTTTAAGGTGATTACCAGATACACTGCGATAAGCCTTTTAAAACAAAATCGAATGGCTAGGATAATGAACAGATTGACAGCTAAGATGATCAAAACATTGTGTTTGCTTTCAGAGTGAATGGGAGGAAAAGTATCAAAGGATTGTTGGGGAAAACTGAGGCTAACTGGATTGATTGTGTTGCACTCCATTGGTTTTATTAGAATATCTTGTGCAACAAAACACAGTTACATCTACACAGCCTGGTCACGAAATCAAAACACAGGAAGCCATCGTTTTAAATTATTGTCGGAAATGTTTCAAATCATTTCCATTATTTGTGGTTTCAGAGCCATCGCTGCTGGAGTTAATTATGTTCTTGATACGCAGTTATGTTACTTGTGAGTTCTTTGCATCCTGCCAGGGCAGTGGTTTAGATGATTGGAATTGTACATTAAGCTCAGTATCACTATGCTATGTAAATGATTGATTTTCAGAAGTTCTAACTGAATTGGGTTCATCAGAATTTTGTTTGGAATATGATATGGCTCAGAAGGATAAGATTGTTAAATATTTTATGCTGCATAGCATTAAAACTGGACAAGCTTGCATTTTTATGTTATATTAAAAAAAATGAACTGGACATCTTGTAAGGTGAAGTGTGCTCCCCTAGATGAACTTCAGAATATTTAGAAATAATTGAAAAGGGCAGTAACAGAGATGTATATACTCATTTTGTTTATAGTTGATGTTTGAAGTTTGATTTTGCTATTGGTCAGCTAATCATACAGTGAATAGAAGTCTTCACCAGCAAGATCCCAGTCAGATTACCAATCTGTTGTGACTTTCCTGGTGTAAATCAGGGATTGTTATGCTTCCCTTCAGTACTTTAGTCTTAGTGACACTTTCGCTCTTTATTTCTTTAAAATAACTTACTTGTATGAGCATTAGATGAGAATACTGATTGGTTTCTTTTCTGACACAGAAATTCTACAATGGCCTGTAATGCCAGAGGAATTGTTAAATAATGAGCTAAATAATTTAGCTAAAGGGCTAAATAATGCCAGAGGAATTGTTTCTCATCAATTCATGACTTTCCATTGGAAGATAAATGGGCATGGAATGAAGTTTAATGTTTTTATGTACGTTTGTTTTCTGCAGACCCTGTGAATTGCTCCAAAATGGCCTTGCCACTGAGTGCTGCAGAGATTCGCCAGAAATTTATTGATTTCTTTAAACAACACAGCCATGAGTATGTGCACTCCTCAGCGACTATTCCTCTTGATGACCCCACTCTTCTCTTTACAAATGCTGGCATGAATCAGGTAAGAGAACAGACTGCCACATTACTGTGGATGTTCTTAATCTCTCGGCCCTTGAAATTAAGCCACATTAGTATTTATGTAATACGCAGAATGCTGGAGGAATTCAGCAGGCCAGGCAGCATCTATGGGGAAAAAAGTACAGCTGATGTTTTGGGACGAGACCATTCAGCAGGAATTGGCCTTAAAAGTTGACTGTACTTGTTTCCATAGAAGCTGCCTAGCTTGCTGAGTTCCTCCAGCATTTTGTGTGTTTTACTTGGATTTCCAGCATCTGTAGATTTTCTCTTGTTTGTTAGTATTTATGTATAACACAGTTTTATAAATTAGTTGGGCATTAAGCTGTAACTGTTCAGGTTTATGTCCAATTTGCCATTTCACCGTTGCATTTTCAAAGTCAATGTTGAATTTATTGTCATAGCAACAAGTACACGTGTGCACAGGTGCAGTGGAAAAACGCAGCAGCATCACAGGCAAATAGCATCATAGAAGCAGTATTCATTCACATGTAAACATAAATTGTACACAATCTTTACAAGAAAGAGCCAATGGATAATTAGTCCATTTTAGTGCAGTGACCAAACTGTTTTGCTAAACTTGTGATTTGGATTTTGCCAGTTGGTTCAAGAACCAAATGGTTAAAAGGAAAGAGCTGTTCTTTAGCCTGCTGGTGTGGGATTTCAGGCTTATGTACCTCCTGCCCGATGATAGTAAAGAAATGGTGGCATGGCCCAGATGGTGGGGACCTTTGATGATAGATATTGCCTTCTTGAGGCATTGCCTCCTGCAGATACGGCTGATGATGGGGAGGAATGTGCCTGTGATGTATCTTGTGTACTGGACATTCAACCCTAATGTAGAATGGATGAAGAATAGCCTTTAGCTCTCTTGTCCCAGAGTGCCATACATTTTTCTTCCCTTTACAATGTTGAACTATTTCTATTTCCCTCACTATTAATCATCAAGCTTGAAATCCTGGGTTTCTCTACCTCCCTCTGCAAGTGGATCCTCGACTTCCTTATCAGGAAACCCACAATCATGGATTGGTAATGCATCTCCCCGCAGACAATCGACACAAGCCATCTCAAGAATGTGTGCTTAGCCCTCTGCTCTACTGTCTGCACACTCACAACTGTGTGGCTAGACACAGCTCAAACATCTGTAAATTTGCTGATGACGCCACAGTTGTGGCATAATCTCAGATGGTATCGGGGTGGTATACAGGAGTGAGATAGTTCAGCTGGTTGAGTGGTGCCACAGCAATAAGTTTGTACTCACTGCCAGTAAGACCAAGGAATTGTTCATGGACTTCAGGAAGGGGAAGTTGGTAGAACACCAAGCAGTCCTCATTGAAGGGTCAGTGGTGAAAAGAGTGAGCAGGTTTAAGTTTGTAGCACCAGTATCTTAGAGGATATATCTTCATCCCAACACATTGATGTAATGCTGAAGAAAGCACGTTAGCAGCTCTATTTCATTAGGAGTTTGAGGAGATTTGGTAGTTCAGCAAATACTCTTGCAAATTTCTGTAGGTATACAGTGTAGAGCATTCTGACGTATCATAGCCAGGTATGGAAGCTCCAATGCACAGGATTATAAGAGGTTGTAAGAATCCTCCGGAACCATTCCAAAGTCTAGTGATTCTTAAAAGATCATTTCTAATGCCTACCACAATTTCTTCAGAATTGCATGGTCCTTTGGAATTGCATGGAATTGCATGCTCCTTTGGAATTGCATGGTGTAGTCCATCTGGACCATCTGGTCTTGGGTGACTTATCTACCTTCAGACTTTCCAGCTTCCCAAGCACCTTATTAGTAGCAATAACACTCATTTCTGCCCCCTGACTTTCTCACATTTCTGTCATTCGACTAATGTCTTCCGCAATGAAGACTAGCACAAAATACTTACCGTAAATTCCGGTGTATAAACCGACCCGGAGTATAAGTCAGCCCCCCATTTTCAGGGTTTAAAAAGTGACTTTTTCATGTTGCCTTTGTATAAGCAGACCCCTTTTGTAGAGGTTTTTGATTTAACCAGAAAAAATCACAAGATCTCACATGCTGGTACTCAGCTTTGCTGGATCTGGAACCTGGAAATTTTGTGAACCAGTACCTGCTAAAAAAACAGGCCTACACGTTGTAGAGCGTTATAAGCGAATTCTTAATAAATAAATCAGGGAGGGAAGTTTTGGATTGGGTTCCCAATGGTAAAGAAACCTCTGAAATGTAACCCCCGTGAAACCATTTAGCATCCATCATAATCTGGTTAAAACATAACACGGGGTGGCGGGATCAGTACGTGTACTCAGTATTGAGTTTGCGACCACCATGTACAAAAGATTAAAATGAATGCGATATGACGCTGGCTTCAAGCTGAGGGTTGTTGATTTTGCTAAAGGAATGAATAATTCTGCAGCTGCTAAGAAGTTTAGTGTAAACGAGAATCAAGTGAGAGAGTGGAGAAAGGCAGAGGACACGCTGAGGGAAATGCCAAAGGCGAAACGTGCAAACCGCGGGAAAACATGCCAGTGGCCAGAACTGGAAGAAAAAGTTTTAGAGTGGGTGATTACCAGCGATTGTCTGGATACATTGTTACCAGAGAAATGATTCGAGTTCAAGCGTTGAAATGGGATGAAAAACACCGTGAGGTCAGCGAAAATTTCAGAGCTACGCAAAATTGGTGCACCCGATTTATAAATAGACGTGGTCTTGTGTTGAGACAAAAAACAAAGATTGCTCAGACAGTGGAATGAATTTGACTCAAAAACAGCCAATAAATATGACCTGTCTTCCATGTATTTGTTTTTCCAAAGTTGGTACCCTCTGTATAAGCCAACCCCCTAATTTTAGGACCAAAATTTAGGGCCAAATTCTCGGCTTATACACAGGAATTTACGGTATTAAGTTCGTCTGCCATTTCTTTGTCCCCATTACTACCTCTCCAGCGTCATTTTCCTGTGGTCCAATATCCACTCTCTTTTACTCCTTGTGTATCTGAAAAACTTCCTATATCCTCTTTTGTATTATTGGTTAACACTTCATATTTCATGTTTTCTCCCATTATGGCTTTTTAGGTGCCTTCTGTTGGTTTTTAAATGCTTCCACCATATGTTTTGCCATATTGTATGGTTTTTTTTAATGGTTTTGTATGATTAAATCATAAAAGTCCAGCCAGGAGCTATAAAATGGTAGTTCTAACATCTGTCAATAACTTCTCAGGGAGACTGTTTAAAGTTTTTAATCAGTGACCTGTTTTTCTTCTTCACAGTTTAAACCAATCTTCTTGAACACCATCGATCCATCCCACCCAATGGCAAAATTACTAAGAGCTACAAATACTCAGAAATGTATACGGGCTGGAGGAAAACACAATGACCTGGATGATGTGGGGAAGGATGTTTATCATCATACTTTTTTTGAAATGTTGGGTTCTTGGTCCTTTGGTGATTACTTCAAGGTAAATCAACTGTTCACATAACAACAGTATTGGATTAGCAAGAAAGGAGTGTGTCATTAATGGTAAAACCAATAACAGCTGGTGGTACCTTGTGATGTTTTATTCTAATGTGGTATTAGAGGCTGTGAAGAAGGCAACAATTACTGCCCATCACTAACATACCTTTCAAACGATGCTAATATGCTGCTGCCTTGAACTGCTTCAGCCCTTGCAGTGAAAGGGGCTTTGGGTGGGGTATTCCAGGGTTGTTTCCAATTGATGAAACGAGTTATTTTCAAGAGTACTGTAATAAAAAGGAATATGCTCTTGATTCTCATGTCAGGGAGTGTAACTGGAGAAAGAAAGGGAACTCAGCATTTCAAGGTGATTTCCATGCCGTAAAACTAGGAAATCGGCATTCCTTAAATTGCAGAGAAGTGGGAGGTTGGGGATGAACAATCTGTGCCAACTTGGCAGCCATTAGAAACCGAAGTGGCCTGATGCCATTTGAAGGCTTGCCGTCATAGCTGATACATCCAGCAGAGATGTAAGTTGGAGAGGAAGTTAGGGTTAGGGTTGGAGAGGAATGAGAAATAGCTCAGACAGCAGAAAAAGTATTACTGAACTTGTCAGCTACAAAACACTAGAGATATGAAATAAAACAGCGGATGATAAAGCGGCATGGTAGCTTGGTGGGGGGGAGGCGGGTGACATGGTAGCATAGCAGTTAGCGCAATGCTATGACAGTGCCAGTGACCCGGGTTCAGTTCCTTCACTGTCTGTAAGGAGTTTGTATGTTCTCCTGTGTCCGCTGGGGTTTCCTCCCACATTCCGAAACAAAAGATGTTCAGGTGAGTAAGTTGTAGGCGTGCCATGTTGATGCCTGAAGCACGGTGCCTCTTGTGGGCTGCCCCAGCACACCCCTGGACTGTGTTGCTCATTGGCACAAATGACACATTTCACTCTATTTTGATGTCCATACGACAAATAAGGCTGATCTAATCGAAACTACTCAGCATGTCAAGTAACGTCAAATTCTTGGTTTTTTGCTTGATGTTGTTTGTCCCCTGACACCTCAATCTTTCCACCATCTGCTGGGCATGTCAGGAATGTACTGTGATAATTGCTGGGTGAGTACAGCTCCAATAATGCTCAAGAATTTCAAAGTCTAGGACAGTGCAATTGCTTGATTAGCATTTCATTGTACATTTTGTTATGTCTTTATGAATTGACTTTATTTCTTACATCCTTTACATACATGAGGAATAAAAGCCTTTAGGTTACATCTCTGTTGCAATGTGCAATGATAGTAATTTATAATAACTTATAATAAAAATAACAGTCAGTGTAATATAGAGTACACTCAAATCAGCGTGAGTTAATTGGTCTGATGGCCTAGTGGAAGAAGCTGTCCAGGAGCCTGTTGGTCCTGGCTTTTATACTGCGGTACCGTTTCCCGGATGGTAGCAGCTGGAATAGATTGTGGTTGGGGTGACTTGGGTCCCCAGTGATCCTACGGGCCCTTTTTACAGAACTGTCTTTATAAATGTCCTGAATCATGGGAAGTTCACAACTACAGATGCTCTGGGCTGTCTGCACCACTGTCCTGCAGAGTCCTGCGATTAAGGGAGGTACAGTTCCCATACCAGGCAGTGATGCAGCCAGTCAGGATGCTCTCAATTGTGGCTCTGTAGAAAGCTCTTAGGATTTGGGAGCCTATACCAAACTTCCTTAACCGTCTGAGGTGAAAGAGGCGCTGTTGTGCCTTTTTCACCACACAGCTGGTGTGTACAGACCACGTAAGGTCCTTGGTGATGTGGATGCCGAGGAACTTAAAACTGTTTACCCTCTCAACCCCAGATCCATTGATGTTAATAGGGGTTAACTTATCTCCGTTCCTCCTGTAATCCACAACCAGCTCCTTTACTTTTCCCTCACCACACCACACTTCACAGTGTGTACAACATTGTAGCAATGTGTTTGTTGTGTCCACAATGCATTGTAGCAGCTTAGGGCTGCTGAATACTTCCTAGACTTATAACTCTAACCTGGACCTACCTATCAGGGCACAACTCCTACCAAGGCCACAGACAGGTGGGATCGCACTGCCTTCAAATTGTGCATATTCTTCTAATGTGGTAATATATTGCTATACTTTTGCCAGATCAACATCACAAAGCCTAAAAGTCTGAAAGGGCTTCCATCTGTCACCTCTCTTAGTATATCCCATAGAGCTTGGGTGCAACCAAACCTCATTGAAAGTAGGGCATAGGAGAGTAGCTGTTACCTTGCATGTGCAAAGTGTCCTTCAGGAAAGAGTCTGTTATGCACAGTAGAAGTACTGAGAGCTGTGTTGGGGAAGTAAAGTAGTAAATGCAAAAGTACGTGTATCTGCACAGCACTGAAGTCTTCATCTAACGCCAGTGCCACTAGATTTTAGTTAGTGAATACACCGCAAAGTTTATTGTCTTTTTCGGGGAGCAACCTCTCTAGGTACAGGATATTTTAGAAATACTCAGTTTGTTGATTATGCTGTAATTACAGAGCAGAAACAAGGGAGTAAGCTCAATTGATCCATTCCGGTGTTTACAGTGCACACGTGCCTCAACCCTCTTTGGCCAACCGTCTTCAAATGTTTACCCAATTACATAGAACACTGCCACACTCTCGGATCATTCTATCCCTTCCCTTCTATGTAGCCCTTCATTTTTCTATCATCCATGGGCTTATCTAAGTATTTCATAAATCTGCCTCTACCACTACCCTGGCAACGTGTTCGACATACCACCACTCTTTGGGTAAAAAAAACAAACAAGCACTTACCTCAGACCCTCCCCCAGCTCCAATAATTTCCTCCAGTACCCTTAAAATTATGCCCCCCATACAATCCATTTCTGCCCTAGTGTGGTTATCTACTCAAATTCAGCCTCTTTCATCTTGTACACCTCCATTAATTCATCTGTCATCCTCCTCCTCTCCAGAGAGGAAAAGCACTACCTTACTCAACCTATCTTCATAGGACATGCTTTCTAATCCAGGCAGCATCCTGATAAATCTCCTCTGAACCATCTATAAAGCTTCCACATCTTTCCTATAATGAGGTGTCCAGAACTGAACACAATATTCCAAATGTGGGCTAAATAGATTTACAGTGCTGGAATATTACCTTGTGGCTCTTGAACTCAATCCCCTGACTAACGAAGGCGAACACGATTCATCTTAACAATTACTACTGGAATAAATCTGTGCTCTTCAGCCCAACAGCTTCAACTTACTGTACTTATCCTATCTAATGTTCATTGTCTCTTATCTGCTCTCACTTGTAAGTGGGAGCATCTTTATATTAATTTTCAGTTAAAATACGATTCAAATTGCAGTTTCCTTCAAACTAAAAGATATATTTTAGACAAAAATTGTAGAAGTCAATCTACAGTGATTCAGTCTGTGTGGATACTGTGATTCCCTTCATCCTTGTAGGAGCTGGCTTGCAAAATGGCGTTGGAACTGTTGACGAAAGAGTTTGGAATCTCCATCGACAGGCTTTACGTAACTTACTTCGGAGGGGATGAAAGAGCTGGGCTGGAGCCAGATCTTGAATGCAAGCAGATCTGGACAAACCTCGGGTGAGATTTCCCTTTTTCATTTCTATTCCCATTCCAACTAGATCTTCCATTATGTAATTTGAGGAAGCCTGTATTTCTACTAGGTTGAACTGGGCTGGAGTTCAAGTAAAATATTTTCCCTTGGAACATTTTCAATATCATAGTAGAGCTGGTCATGAAAGAACTTTATAAGGATTTTCTTTTTCAATGATGAATACCTATAGTTTCCCAGCATTTATTTTTAATTCTTCAACTGCACATACAAGTGGAATGAATTTGAAATTGGTCAATCTAAAGGATAAATTCTCCTCTATTCATGTTTATTGTTGGCCCAGCTATGATTGTTAAACTTCAGAGGTAATTCCGAAATCATCCTGGCATTTGTGATAGCCAATCAACAATAATATGATGGAACCCTACAGTTTGTTGGGTATTTAGAAGTATTTAAAGATAAACCTTTTCAATTGTATCCTTTACAGTTGAAGAAAAAATACTTGTTGCTTTGAATTAAACAGAATGGTGTCTGTAAAATACATTTAGAGCTTGGTGTCTTTCTGCATTTGTATTAAATCTAGTTAACTTTTTATTTTTACCAGAATGGCAGAAGAAAGGATTCTGCCAGGCAGCATGAAGGATAATTTCTGGGAGATGGGTGACACTGGCCCTTGCGGCCCATGCAGTGAGATACATTATGATCGTATTGGAGGACGTGATGCTGCTCACCTGGTCAACATGGATGACCCTAATGTTCTGGAGGTCTGGAATCTTGTGTTCATTCAATTCAACAGGTAAAATTGTAACCCAGTGTACAATATCTTCATCCAACTCTCCTGATCATATTTAAAGAACTACTCTCTTAACATTGTTAGTTATGGTATGCAAAATCCATGTGGCCAAGTAAACTAATGTTAATTCCCTTTCTTTTTACCTGTTCTCTAAAGTGCTGCAGTTGAGTTCTATCTGTCAATGGGTGCTTGCTTACACCTTTTTGCATGTAAATGTTTCTCTTTAAATTTCTAGCAGATATGGGATAACTTTTGCCAGTGCTTTTGTTAGCTGCCTTTAGATATCATTGAGTTCATTACAAATAAATTGGTGCACAAGAGAACTAATTTTTTAAAAATCCTTGGGAATTGACAGTTGGTTTGGTGCATCATGGGTATTGAATATTTCTTTTTAGTTTGCCGTGGTAGAACTGAATACAAAACTGACAGAATTTCACAATATACTTAGCAGCCATTATTTTGCATATATATTTCTGTTAATGAACTGATTGCCTGTTTCCAATTCTTCAGAGAGAGTGATGGCAGTCTGAAACCCCTGGCCAAGAAGAGCATTGATACTGGAATGGGTTTTGAGCGGCTAGTGTCAGTCCTACAAGGCAAAATGTCAAATTATGACACAGACTTATTTGTGCCTTATTTTGAAGCAATTCAGAAAGTAAGTTCAGGAAAAATGCTCATTTTAACACGTGGTTTCAATTTGTAGTTATTACTGTTAATCAATTTCTGTCCATACATCATGCCTTTGCTCTCCATGAGAAATAGTAGTAGTAATTCATTCAGTTCTTTGCTCCTGCTTAAATATTTATGAGATCGCATCTGATCTTTTGCCTTGGTGCTACTTTTCTTTTCTAACCTCATGTCCCTTGATTTCCTTAATATCCAAAAATCTATTGATCTCTGCATTTACCATGTTATGTCTCATAAGGATTGAATACATTTCAATGAAATAACTTTTCATTCTTCCAAACTGTAAAGTGTGTAGCCCCAGTTTTACTTTGTAGAACAAACCGTATTTAGAAATCAGTCTGGTAATCATTGTTGCCCTCTTTTTATCCAAATATGTTCTTTTTTGGGTAGGGAAACCGGATTTGTATAAACCGGATTTGTATAAACCGGATTTGGTGCCGCCCCACCAGCTTATCAA
This sequence comes from Hemitrygon akajei, assembly GCF_048418815.1. Lineage (NCBI taxonomy): Eukaryota > Metazoa > Chordata > Chondrichthyes > Myliobatiformes > Dasyatidae > Hemitrygon > Hemitrygon akajei. The sequence goes on along the minus strand of NC_133140.1, from coordinate 11,214,887 downwards.
TAGTCTACGTTAGCCATTTGGGTGGGACATCCAAATTTCCTGATGCTGGGTGCTTCAAAGGGCTTTAGAAAATATCAGTGGATAGGAAAGAACAGGCTGGTTGCAGTTATAATGTAGTAACGTGAGGTCATCCTATTTATAATTGGAAAAAGAAGAATGTTTTTCAAATGGCTTGAGATTTGACGTTACCACTTTTTGGAGAGATCTGGGTAGCCTTGTAAATTACTGAAAGTTTAAGTCCCTTTACAGCACGCAGTTCAAAAGGCAAGTAATATATTGTCCCTAATTACTTGAGGACTTTGATGAGAGAGTAAAGACCTTCTTGCACAGGAGACTACAGATGCTGGAATCTGAAGCAACATTCACAATACTGGAGTAGCTCACAGGGTCAGATTGCATCTGAGAGTCAACATTTTGGGTCCAGACCCTTTGTCAGTCCAAATGAAGGGTCTCAACCCGATATCTTGACTATTTCCCTCTATGGACCCACTCAGTTCCCCGAAAATATCTAGGACCTTGGTAAGGAGTGAGCCCTTCAGGACTAGGGTGAAAAGGAATTTCTTCATCCAGATGGTAATGAATCTTAGAAATTCTCTTAGGCGAATGTGCTGTGGAGGCTTGGTCATAGAGTATGTTCAAGTTAGAGTGTGACATATTGCAAGGAAGTGGCCGTATCAGATATAATCTTACTGACTGGTAGAACAGACATGAGAGGTTGAATGACCCTGGGCTGTTTTTATTGCTGTATAATTGTAATATAGCATGTCTGTATCTTATTTATTTATTTAGAGGTACCACATGGAATAGGCCCTTCTACCCCTTTGAGCCACGCCGCCCAGCAGCCTTGATTTAACTCAACCATAGGACGATTTACAATAACCAATTAGCCTACCCAGTATGTCTTTGGGGAGGAAACCCATGCATTCCACGGGGAAGATGTATAAACTTAAAGAGGACACCGGGATTGAACAGTGAACTCCTACACCTCAAGCTGTAGTAGCATCAAACTAACTGCTGCACTACTGTGGCACCCCAATTATCATTATACGCAAGTTCTTTTGTACTAAAGACCAGGGCATAGTGGCCTTCCTAATTGTTTGTCACATCAGTTCAACTGTCTGTTGAATAAATGTGATTGTTTGTAAAAGATAATTTACAATTGTTTTATCAAGTGTTACAGAAATAGAAACTGAACATGAAAGATGAGCTGGGAGAACAAAGAAAACAAAACAAAGAAAAGACAAAGGAAAAAGCAGCTGTAGTCTTCTCATATCAATGTTCCAATGATAAGAATTAACCTATAAAATAGCCAGATCCAAGTGGTGTGACACCTGCTACTGAAAGCTAACAAGTTTCTGATAGCAGAATTGGCATTTTACTTCAAAACTTCTCGGCTTTTCACTTCAAAACACATGATTATATAAGATCTCAATATTGTAAGCAGTATCTAGAAATGAGCCATCTTTAATGGGATCTTACCATTAAATATATCTCCCTTGTCCTCCACTCTCCACTTCCTAAAAGGATGGCCTACTCTGTGACTCCCTTGTCCATTTGTCCTTCCCAACTGATCTTGAATCCAGGCTCCTTACCCTTGTTTTCCAGTCCTGATGAAGAGTCTGTGCTTGAAATCTTGACTGTTTATTCCTCTCCACAGATGCTGCCTGATCTGCTGAGTTTCTCCAGCATTTTGTGTGTGTTGCTGTGGATTTCCAGCATCTGCAGAATCTCTTGTATTTTAGAAATGAACTTTCTTTATTCCTTCATAAAAAAAATGGCAACAGTAAACTGGTTTTTGTGTTGAATTCTTCCTCCTAATACATAACTGAATTTGCAGATATCATCACTTAAAGGAGGTCAACATGAAGTGAGAAGTTCACTACATTTAACCAACAGTTTCTCTGTTGACTTCTTTTGAAGTAAAACATGCTGTACTTGAACACCATCCTCCATTTTGTAACAATTATATGAGACTGATTTATGTAAATGGAATTTACTGGAGGTAATTGTGGTGCCATGGTAGCATAGTGGTTAGCACAACACTATGACACCTGGGACATTGGAGCTGAAGTTCGATCTTAGCATCCTCTGTAAGTGTCTTTGTACATCCTTCCCTTTGCATGCGTGGCTTTTCTCCGGGTCCTCCCACAGTCCAAAGAGGTACAGGTTTCCCCCACTATTCGAAGGTAGAGCATTCCTATGAAATGGTTCGTAAGCTGGAATGTCGTAAAATGAAGAAGCAATTACCACTTATTTATATGGGGAAAATTTGTGAGCATTCACAGACCCAAAAAATAACCTACCAAATCAAACCAAATAACACATAAAACCTAAAATAACAGTAACATATAGTAAAAGTGGGAATGATCTGATAAATACACAGCCTATATAATGTAGGAATACTTTTCTGCAATTATTGCAGCACCGTCCACCGCAGTGAAAATCTCACGCAAGCGTTCTCGGCAGCACTCGCAGCAGAAACACACGGCGCATGTGCTCCCGGCAGAAACACACGGCGCATGTGCTCCCGGCAGAAACACACGGCGCAAGCGCTCCCGGCAGAAACACACGGCACAAGCGCTCCCGGCAGGAACACACGGCACAAGCGCTCCCGGCAGAAACACACGGCACAAGCGCTCCCGGCAGAAACACACGGCACAAGCGCTCCCGGCAGAAACACACGGCACAAGTGCTCTCGGCAGAAACACACGGCACAAGTGCTCTCGGCAGAAGTACTCTTTACAGTAACTTTTAAGCTATGAAGCTGCCAAATCATACCAAATAACACATAAAAATACACAGCCTATATAAAGTAGAAATAATGTACGTCCAGTGTAGTTTCTCTTACCGGATTCGAGAAGACGGTGAGCACGCTGATGATGGTGTGTTAGGCTGAGTCGTCGGAGGTTGGGGTGGTGGGAGACTTGGGTGTCATCTCGTCGTCGTCTGTTTCCATCAGGGCAGGCAGGTCATCTTCTATATCTGCCTGCCTCAATGTCGAAGGTAGAGTTTCGTCATCTGCTGTTACTGATGTGGAAGGCTTGAGAAACGACAGTATGCTTGACTGCTCAGCCTAGCGCATTTTTCTATCATACAGTTCTTTGTAAGCACTCAAACCGTCCTGCAAAGATGCCCTAAACCTACGTAGCCTTTCAAAATTAAGTCATATTTTTCTGCAATCATTGCAGCATTGTCAATTGCAGTGAAAGTCTCACGCAATTGCTTCCCGTTGAGTTCCTGGACGTCTTCACTTTCGGGCTGTTTGGTTTCAATTGTTATCCTTTCCTCTTCATCTGTCAGTTTTTGGTCATGGGATGCCATTACCTCTTCAACATGATCGTCGTCAGCTTCCACAAACCCTTAGCCAAACTCACTATATCCTTACTTCGTTCACCACGATTGAAATGCTTTATTATGTCTAGTTTTACGCTAAGTGTAACACCCTTACACGCTCTTTTAAGCTTTTCCGATACCTTAGAACTCATCTTGCTAACGGATGCACAAAATAAATCGACATAAAGCACAGATGCTCACAGGCATGTGTTTAAGCAATGCCGACTAGAATGCAGTTCCGGGGGAGAAGGTTGACTGCTTGGCTGCTTTTTTCATAACAGTGAAAACACTTTCTGTTAGCGAAAACAGGTAACTAATGTAGGTCTTTCGTAACAGTGAGGTGTTGTAAAGCGAATGTTAGAAAAACAGGGTGCACCTAACTGGGTAGATTAATTGGTCATTGTAAATTGTTCTGACATTAGATTAAGGTTAAATCAGGGTTGCTGGGCAGTGTGGATCGAATTCTGTCAGCTGTCACAGTGATGTCCTGTAGATAGTCCCGAAACTACTTCTTTTACTACTTTCAAATGTGATTCGACTACTTAGCTGTCTGCAATTGGAACCTGTGATTTACATTATGATGGTGTACTTTTGGATCAATTGAGCCATCTGGTGCTTCACTGTCTTTGAGGAAACTCAGTGAAGTTTGAAGCAGAGTGTGCGTCCTGGAAGCCTGGAGACAGAGTGTGAGCCCATAATCAACTCCATTGTTTTTCTCCAATTGAGGCATTGAGGGCTCAAGTCCATGATCGACTCCATTGCTTCTCTCCAATTGAGGCATTGAAGACACAAGCCCATAATCAACTCCATTGTTTTTCTCCAGTTGAGGCATTGAAGACACAAGCCCATAATCAACTCCATTGTTTTTCTCCAGTTGAGACAGACAGACATACTTTATTGATCCCAAGGGAAATTGGGTTTCATTACATTGAGGGTGCAAGTCCATGGTTGACTCCATTGCTTCTCTCCAATTGAGGTGTTGAGGGTGCAAGCCCATGGTTGACTCCATTGCTTCTCTCCAATTGAGGTGTTGAGGGTGCAAGTCCATGGTTGACTCCATTGCTTCTCTCCAATTGAGGTGTTGAGGGTGCAAGCCCATGATCGACTCTATTGTTTTTCTCCAATTGAGATGTTGAGGGTGCAAGTCCATGGTTGACTCCATTGCTTCTCTCCAATTGAGGTGTTGAGGGTGCAAGCCCATGATCGACTCCATTGCTTCTCTCCAATTGAGGTGTTGAGGGTGCAAGCCCATGATCGACTCTGTTGTTTTTCTCCAATTGAGGTGTTGAGGGCGCAAGCCCATGATCGACTCTGTTGTTTTTCTCCAATTGAGGTGTTGAGGGTGCAAGTCCATGATCGACTCTGTTGTTTTTCTCCAATTGAGGTGTTGAGGGTGCAAGCCCATGATCGACTCTGTTGTTTTTCTCCAATTGAGGTGTTGAGGGTGCAAGCCCATGATCGACTCTGTTGTTTCTCTCCAATTGAGGTGTTGAGGGCGCAAGCCCATGATCGACTCTGTTGTTTTTCTCCAATTGAGGTGTTGAGGGCGCAAGCCCATGATCGACTCTGTTGTTTCTCTCCAATTGAGGTGTTGAGGGTGCAAGCCCATGATCGACTCTGTTGTTTCTCTCCAATTGAGGTGTTGAGGGCGCAAGCCCATGATCGACTCTGTTGTTTTTCTCCAATTGAGGTGTTGAGGGTGCAAGCCCATGATCGACTCTGTTGTTTCTCTCCAATTGAGGTGTTGAGGGCGCAAGCCCATGATCGACTCTGTTGTTTTTCTCCAATTGAGGTGTTGAGGGTGCAAGCCCATGATCGACTCTGTTGTTTCTCTCCAATTGAGGTGTTGAGGGTGCAAGCCCATGATCGACTCTGTTGTTTCTCTCCAATTGAGGTGTTGAGGGTGCAAGCCCATGATCGACTCTGTTGTTTCTCTCCAATTGAGGTGTTGAGGGTGCAAGCCCATGATCGACTCTGTTGTTTCTCTCCAATTGAGGTGTTGAGGGTGCAAGCCCATGATCGACTCTGTTGTTTCTCTCCAATTGAGGTGTTGAGGGTGCAAGCCCATGATCGACTCTGTTGTTTCTCTCCAATTGAGGTGTTGAGGGTGCAAGCCCATGATCGACTCTGTTGTTTCTCTCCAATTGAGGTGTTGAGGGTGCAAGCCCATGATCGATTCCATTGCTTCTCTCCAATTGAGGTGTTGAGGGTGCAAGCCCATGATCGACTCCATTGCTTCTCTCCAATTGAGGTGTTGAGGGTGCAAGCCCATGATCGACTCTATTGTTTTTCTCCAATTGAGGTGTTGAGGGTGCAAGCCCATGATCGACTCTGTTGTTTCTCTCCAATTGAGGTGTTGAGGGTGCAAGCCCATGATCGATTCCATTGCTTCTCTCCAATTGAGGTGTTGAGGGTGCAAGCCCATGATCGATTCCATTGCTTCTCTCCAATTGAGGTGTTGAGGGTGCAAGCCCATGATCGACTCTGTTGTTTCTCTCCAATTGAGGTGTTGAGGGTGCAAGCCCATGATCGATTCCATTGCTTCTCTCCAATTGAGGTGTTGAGGGTGCAAGCCCATGATCGACTCTGTTGTTTCTCTCCAATTGAGGTGTTGAGGGTGCAAGCCCATGATCGACTCTGTTGTTTCTCTCCAATTGAGGTGTTGAGGGTGCAAGCCCATGATCGACTCTGTTGTTTTTCTCCAATTGAGGTGTTGAGGGTGCAAGCCCATGATCGACTCTGTTGTTTTTCTCCAATTGAGGTGTTGAGGGTGCAAGCCCATGATCGACTCTGTTGTTTTTCTCCAATTGAGGTGTTGAGGGTGCAAGCCCATGATCGATTCCATTGCTTCTCTCCAATTGAGGTGTTGAGGGTGCAAGCCCATGATCGACTCTGTTGTTTCTCTCCAATTGAGGTGTTGAGGGTGCAAGCCCATGATCGACTCTGTTGTTTTTCTCCAATTGAGGTGTTGAGGGTGCAAGCCCATGATCGACTCTGTTGTTTCTCTCCAATTGAGGTGTTGAGGGTGCAAGCCCATGATCGACTCTGTTGTTTCTCTCCAATTGAGGTGTTGAGGGTGCAAGCCCATGATCGATTCCATTGCTTCTCTCCAATTGAGGTGTTGAGGGTGCAAGCCCATGATCGATTCCATTGCTTCTCTCCAATTGAGGTGTTGAGGGTGCAAGCCCATGATCGACTCTGTTGTTTTTCTCCAATTGAGGTGTTGAGGGTGCAAGCCCATGATCGACTCTGTTGTTTTTCTCCAATTGAGGTGTTGAGGGTGCAAGCCCATGATCGACTCTGTTGTTTCTCTCCAATTGAGGTGTTGAGGGTGCAAGCCCATGATCGATTCCATTGCTTCTCTCCAATTGAGGTGTCAAGCAAGGTTGAAGTTGACAAGGATAGGCAAGTGTTTGGCGCCATCTGCCTGCTTTTGACCAGTCTTCCTCTCCCTCTCATTAGCTGCTGTTGTAGGAAAGTACAGGAGTCTTGGGATCCATGTTGCAAGCATCAATTGGGGAGGCTCTGAACTCATTTTGGCAGACTTTGGGATTCATGTTGCATGTTTTCCTGGATTCTGCTTACTTTTTTTGCTGATTTTGTGTCTTTGGATTGGGATGATCGATGCGGTCTAGGGTGCTTCAGCAAAGAATACTTTGCCCTGTACCTACAATGCCCTAGTGGCACAACACTGAACTGAATACTACTGGACTCCTGGTTTGATGGTTGTCTGCTTGCTTTTTGCTGTTTGTGCAATTTATTACTTTTTCGTGTGTTGGGTGTTTCGATTTTTTCATGAATGGGTTCCACGGTGTTTCTTTGTTTCGTGACTGCCTGTAGATGACAAATTTCAGACCTCTCAGGTTAATTGTTATCACTGGAATATTGTTATCTCTAGTCTGAGTATGAGACAACCACAACTGTTTTTCCTTTGTTGACCTGACGACTCTCCATTCTTGTAACACTCAATAAAACGATCCAGTGCATCCCTTGCTCTTATGATGTTTGTAAGGTGGTTGGGTGAAGCAGCAAAAACACTGTATGGTGCTATTCTGATGTCCCCTTTTCATGCAATTATATTGTGTTAATTTTTGGTTTACTTGTGTATTCCTAGGGAACTGGTGTCAGGCCATATACAGGGAAGGTGGGAGCTGAAGATGTTGATGGAATTGACATGGCATACAGAGTGCTGGCAGATCATGCACGGACAATAACAATTGCATTGTCTGATGGAGGCAGACCAGATAATACTGGTAGAGGGTAAGTTGGAAAGTAACAGAAATCACGCTGGTTTGTGGAGGATCATTAAGTTTTAAGTTTAACTGTCATTCAACCAAACACCTAAATACAGTCCAAGGTGCAAAACAAAGAACCAACAGTCACACACAACACGTATAGCACATATAATTATGATGGCAGAAACTGTTCATAATAATATAGCCCAAGCCCCTTTGGCTGAATATTGTCCTTGAGCCACATTTCTGCAAGAACCCACAGCAGTTCCACATATCGCATAGTGCAGGCACAGATGAACACAATCTAGCTTGTCTTCCACTGAGCAACAGCAATGGGGGGAAGGGGGTGGGGGGAGCCATTTCCCAAACCAGCACAGAACCCAGCGACACACAGCCAGCTCTGAGTGGAGAGGACAATAATTACACCTTTGGTTGGACTGAAAGAGGCGCTGTGTTCGAGTATGCTGCCACCTCACCAGTTTCCAGTGATTGATGATTCATTGATTGATGCTTTCAGAACGTAAATGGGCAGATCAGGGTATTAATGAAGTGAAGGGATGTGGGGATAGGACAGGGAAGGTCATTCATGATCCTGCTGACTGGCATGGGTTTGAAGGGCTGACTAGGCTCATATGTTCTTTGCAGTGTTCTTGAGTTTTTATTTTAAATATCCATTATTGCAGCAATCCTCAGCGGAGAAGAAATACTATTTACTCTTAAGCAAACATCCTTGGTCTTGGAAGATATCAGCTATTCATGGAGAAAGAGATGCAATGTCTGTTTCAGGTCAATGACGTTTCGCCACAGCTAGAACTGGTTAGCAATGAGCAGTTAGAACCAGATAAGAAAGGAACAGCAGGAAATGAACTGAAGTGGGAGATGTATGATAGTACACAAGCAACAGTGCTTCAGTGGCAAAAATAATATTGCAAACTGAAAAGGAATAAAAAAATGAAATTTAATGAAACAGAGGATAGGCCCAATCACAGACAAGAGAAAATCTGCAGATGCTGGAACACACACAAAATGCTGGAGGAACTCAGCAGGCCAAGCTACAGCTATGGAAAAGAGTATCGTCGACATTTTGGGCAGGACTGGAGGGAAAAAAAAGCTGAGGAGTAGATTTAAAAGGTGGGGGAGTGAGGGAAGAAACAGGAGAATATAGGTGAGACCTGAAAGGGGGGGGGGGGGGGAAGTAAAGAGCTGCGAAGTTGATTGGTGAAAGAGACATAAGTCCATGGGAGAAAGAACACGGGGTAACGAGGAGCACCAGAGGGAGGCGATGGGCGGGCAAGGAGATAAGGTGAGAGAGGGAAAAGGGGATGGGAAATGCAGGAGAGGGGGAGTGGGGGGATTACTCAAAGTTTGGGAAATCAATGTTCTTGCCATCAGCTGGAGGCTACCCAAACAGAATATAAGACGGTGTTCTTCAACCTAGGTGTCAAGTCACTTTTTATTATCATTTCGACCATAACTGCTGGTACAGTACACAGTAAAAATGAGACAATGTTTTTCAGGACCATGGTGCTACATGAAACAATACAAAAACTACACTGAACCACATAAAACAACACTAAAACTACACTAGACTACAGACCTACCCAGGACTGCATGAAGTGCACAAAATAGTGCAGGCATTACAATAAATAATAAACAAGACTATAGGCACAGTAGAGGGCAGTAAGTTGGTGTCAGTCCAGGCTCTGGGTATTGAGGAGTCTGATGGCTTGGGGGAAGAAACTGTCACACAGTCTGGTTGTGAGAGCCCGAATGCTTTGGTGCCTTTTCCCAGACAGCAGGAGGGAGAAGAGTTTGTATGAGGGGTGCGTGGGGTCCTTCATAATGCTGTTTCCTTTGCGGATGCAGCGTGTAGTGTAAATCTCCGTAATGGCGGGAAGAGAGACCCCGATGATCTTCTCAGCTGACCTCACTATCCACTGCAGGTTCTTGCGATCTGAGATGGTGCAGTTTCCGAACCAGGCAGTGATGCAGCTGCTCAGGATGCTCTCAATACAACCCCTGTAGAATGTGATGAGGATGGGGGGTGGGAGATGGACTTTCCTCAGCCTTTGCAGAAAGTAGAGACGCTGCTTGGTGTGGCCTCATCACAACAGTGGAGGAGGCCATGGATGGACATATTGGAATGGGAAATGGAATTAACATGGGTGGCCGCTGGGAGATCCCGCTTTTTCTAGCAGATAGAGTGTAGGTGCTCGGCAAAGTGGTCTCCCAATCTCTGTTGGGTCTCGCCGATATACCAGAGGCCGCACCAGGAACACCAGATACAGTAGATGACCCCAATACACTCACAAGTGAAATGTCGCCTCACCTGGAAGGACTGCTTAGGGCCCTGAAGGGTAGTGAAGGAGGAGCTGTTGAAGCAGGTGTAGCACTTGCTCCACTTGCAAGAGTAAGTGCCAGGAGAGAGATCTGTGGGGAGGGAGGAAATGGTCACAGTGTTTTGCAGAAAGCTGGAAATTGGCCAGGTGAGGGGCTCTTGTGGATCATGAATATGACTAGGCCAGCTTACCCCTTTTCCTTCCCTTCCCTCTCCCCCAACTCTCATGACCTACTCATCACCTCCCTCTGATTCCCTATCCCTTCCCTCTGTTCTATGGCCACTGTCCCCTCCTCTCTGATTCCTCATCCTTCCACACTTTGAAGGGGGGCTGCCAGGCAGCTTGTACTCCCTCCCCTCCCCTCATTTTATTCTGGCCTCTCTTCCCTTCTAGTCCCAGCCCAAATTATTTATTTCCCTCCATAGCTGTTGCCTGACCTACTGAGCTCCTCGGTGTGTGTTGCGTGTGTCATTGTACCAGCAGCACCAGAAAAAAGGTTGTTACTTGCTGTTTCTGTATATCACTCCTTTTTTAAACATCCAAAACACTAACAAAGCACCTTTAATTTATGATACATTTTGAGACCATTATCATTACACATTATAAGCAATATTATGTTGGTGCAAAATGATTGTCAGAGTTGTCTTTTGCTTATTATAAAAACTTGAACACAGTGAATTGGACAGTAAAGCTTTCAGTGTGATTCTGGTCATAGTAACAGTGATTTGGTACCACTAACAACTACTTCTACCCAGGTATGTTTTGAGGCGGATTTTACGAAGAGCAGTGCGATACTCCCATGAAAAGTTGAATGCATCAAAGGGATTCTTTGCATCTCTGGTTGACGTGGTGGTAGAATCTTTGGTATGTACATCATTGGTTATTATTGTGGTTGTATGAGTGTTGATCACATTAAAAAAAGTGATGTCCTTCTCTATATGATCCAGTGACATTTGTTTAGATGTGCTTGTCATGTTGAAAGCTGGTCTGATTTGTCTGTGACTTGTTGACTAGGCTCTTTCAGCCCCTGCCCTTTAACGGAAGGTATTTCCTTTAAGAGTTAGTAGTCTTAGGTAAAGAAAAAGAAAAAAGATCTACTGCCAAGTTCAAGTACCATCCTGAAACTGCTTTTATTGACCATGTACCTGGCCAAATACTGAAAACCTGTGCTGACCAACTAGCTAGAGTGCTCAAAGACATCTTCAACATCTGCCACAGCCTGAGGTCCCCACTTACTTCAAGAGGGCAGCAATGTACCAGTGTCCAAGTTGAGCAGGGTGAGCTGCCTTAATAGTTACCATATGGTAGAACTCACCTCTACTGTACTGAAATGCTTCAACAGATTAGTTATGGCTAGAATTAGCTCCTGCCTGAGTAAGGACCTGGAACCTTTGTATTGTGCCTACCACCTCAAGTCTACAGTGGGCACAATCTCATCGGCACCCAGACAACCAGAAAACATACATCAGGCAGCTGCTTACTGATTCCATCATTCTGTCAGTACTAATCAACAGGCTTCAAAACCTGAACCTCTGTACCTCTCTCTACAATTACATCCTTGACTCCCTTATTAGAAGGCCATAGGCAGTGAGGATCTGTAACAGTCCCTTGGTAACAATCAACACAGGAGAACCTCAAGGATCAAGCTTGGCTCACTGTTGTATGCTCATGACCATCTGGCTAAGCACAGCTTAACTGCCGTCTGTAAGCTTGTCAATGGCACCACTGTTGTTGGCAGACTCTCAGGTAGCAATGAGGAGGCCTACTGGACCCAACACGTTGATGCAATCGCAAAGAAGGCATGGCACCAGTTCTGCTTTGTTAGGAGTTTGGAGAGATTCATTGTGTCACCAATCTCTTGCATTGGAGAGAATTCCGACTATTTGCATCACTGGTATGGAGTCACCACTGTGCGGGATTGCAACGGGCTGCAGATGGTAATAGCTCCACACAGGCACAATCAGGGTTATAGAACACTGTAGCACAGAACTGGATCCTTCAGCCCATCTAATCAATGCTGAACCATTAATCTGCCTAGTCTCATTGACCTGCACCGGACCATAGCCCTCCAAATCCCTCATCCATGAACCTATCCAAATATCTCTTAAATGTTGAAATTGCACCCATATCCGCCACTTGTGTTGGTAGCTCATTCTACACTCTCACCACCCTCTGGGTGAAGAAGTTCCCCCTTATGTTCTCCTTAAACATTTCACCTTTCACCCTTAACCCATGACCTCTAGTTGTAGTCTTATCCAACCTCGGTGGAAAAAGCCCGCCTGCATTTACCCTATCTATACCCCTCATAATTTTGTACAATCAGATCTCTCCTCAATCTTCTATGTTCTGGAAATAAAGTTCTAACCTATTCAATCTTTCCCTCTTACTCAGCTCCTTAAGACCCGGCAACATCCTTGTAAATTTTCTTTGCACTCTTTCAATCTTATTTACATCTTGCCTGTAGGTAAGTGATCAAACCTGCATACAATACTCCAAAGGCAACACGAGTGAATCTGCAGATGCTGGAAATAAATAAAAACACAAAATGCTGGCAGAACTCAGTAGGCCTGATGAAGGGTTTCGGCCCAAAACGTCGTCACTACCTCCTCCCATAGATGCTGTCTGGCCTGCTGAGTTCTGACAGCATTTTGTGTTTTTACAATACTCCAAATTAGGCTTCACCAACATCTTGTACAATTTCAGCACAACGTTCCAACACTTGTACTCAGTACTCAATGATTTATGTAGGCCAACATGCCAAAAGCTTTCTTTACAACCCTAGCAACCTGTGTCGCCACTTTCAAAGTGTCTGTATTCCCAGATCCCTCTGTTCTATCACACACCTCAGTACCCTACCCTGGTGAGTCGTCCCAAAGTGCAACATCTCACACTTGTCTGCATTAAATCCCATTAGCCATTTCTCAGTCCATTTTTCCAGCTGATCCAGATCCTCCTGATAGCTTTGATATCTTCCTCACTGTCCTCTACACTCCCTCCCCCGCCCCCAGATTTGCTAATTCAGTTTACCACATTATCATCCAATTCGCTGATATAGATGACAAACATAAAAAGACCCAGCACCAATCCCTGCAGCACACTAATCACATGACTCCAGTCAGAAAGACAACCATCTACTACCATTCTGGCATATCTAATCTATTTTACTACCTCATCATGAATGCCAAGCAACTGAACCTCCTATGTGGAACCTTGTCAAAGGCTTTGCTAAAGTCTATGTTGACAGCATCCACTACCTTGCCTTCATCAACTTTCCTGGTAACTTCTTCGAAAAACTCTATAAGATAGAAAAAGTATCTAGTGCTTTCCTACCCTATATAACATTGTCTATAAGGATAGACAAAAATTACCAAGGTGACTATCCCTTATCAGTCCATGTCTATCCAAATACTCATACGGTCCCTTAGAATACCTTCCAATAACTTTCCCACCACTGATGCCAAGCTCACCTGTCTGTAGTTCCCTGGTTAATTCTTAGAGCCCTTCTTAAACAACGTAACAATACAAGCTATCCTTCAATCCTCTGTCATCTTATCCATGGCTAAAGATGTTTTAAATATCTCTGCAATTTCTGCATTAGCCTGACACAGGGTCCAAGAGAACACCTTGTCAGGTCCCGGGAATTTATCCACCCTAATATGCCTCAAGGCAGCAAACACCACCTCCAGTGTAATCTATATAGGGTCGCTGCTGTTTTGCCTCACTTTCATAGACTCTTTGTCAGTTTCCTGAGTAAATACAGATGCAAAAAATCCATTTAAGATCTCCCCTGTCTCTTTTGGCTCCTTGCCTAGATAACTGCTCTGATCTTTCAGAGGACCAATTTTATCCCTTGCTATTCTTTTGCTCTTAATATATCTGTAGAAAGCCCAAGGATTCCCCTTCACCTTGTGTGCTGGAGCAACCTCAGACCTTCTCTTAATCCTTTGAATTTCCTTCTTTAAGTGTTCTCTTGCATTCCTCAAATACCTCATTTGAAACTGAAGCGGGAGGTCACGGTGTCAAAAGTGGTGTCGTGTTGGAGAGAGGAAACGGATAAGGTCCTCCGTGACTGCTTTGAATCGGTGGACTGGTTAGTATTCAAGGACTTGGCAGCTAACTTCGATGAGTATGCCTCAGCTGTCATGGACTTTATCTGGAAGTGCACAGAGGACTGTGTGTCTCGCAAGACGATCCGGGTATTCCCTAACCGGAAACCTTGGATGAATTATGAGGTCCAGTCCCTTTTGAAGGCTAGAGCTGCGGCTTTTAGGTCCGGAGATACCAGTCACTACATGGAATCCAGGTGTAAACTCCGGAAAGCCATTAAGGGTGCCAAGAGACAATATCGAGCCAAGTTGGAAGCCCAGGCTAACCAGAGGGATGCCAGTAGACTATGGCAGGGTCTAAATGAGATCACTGGGCACAAAGAAAAGGCTGGGAATATCAATAACTGTAGCGCTTCTCTTCCTGATGAACTTAACGTATTCTACGCAAGATTCGAACAGAAGAGGAGCGTCCCACCCCCTCTGGATGAACCGGACCCGGTGGCATCAAGATTCATCGTTACCAAGGAAGACGTTAGAAGAGCCTTCCTAAAGATTAATCCAAGGAAGGCGATGGGCCCAGATGGCGACCCGGGACGGGTTCTCCGGGCCTGTGCAAGCAACATCTGTTTGCTGACATCTTCAACTGCTCCCTGCTTCAGTCTAAGATCCCCTTGTGTTTTAAGAAGGCAACGATAATCCCGGTGCCGAAGAAAAGAAAGGTGGCATGCCTGAATGACTATCGACCTGTGGCTCTAACATCAATTGCTATGAAGTGCTTCGAGCGATTGGTTATGGCACACAACAACCATAACCTACCAGTTAACCTCGACGCTTTGCAATTCGCCTACCGGAGCAACAGGTCAACGGCAGATGCCATCTCTCTAGCACTACATTCCTCCTTAGAACACCTGGAGAATAAAAACACATATAAAGGCTCCTTTTCATCGACTACAGCTCTGCCTTTAATACCATCATTCCAAATAAACTGATTCCTAAGCTCCGGAACCTGGGTCTTAGCACTCAGATCTGCAGCTGGATCTTCAACTTCCTCACAGACAGGACCCAGGCTGTAAAAATAGGGAACAAGCTCTCCTCTACAATCACTGAGCACTGGTGCCCCACAAGGCTGTGTACTCAGCCCCTGCCGTACTCACTGTACACCCATGATTGTGTAGCCAAGTTTTCATCGAACTCAATATATAAGTTTGCTGATGACGCCACAATTGTAGGCCGTATCTTGGGTAATGATGAGTCTGAGTACAGAGAGGAAATTAAGAACCTGGTGGCATGGTGCGAAGACAATAACCTATCCCTCAACATCAGCAAGACGAAGGAATTGGTTGTTGACTTCAGAAGGAGTAGCGGACCACACAACCCCATCTACATCGGTAGTGCGCAGGTGGAACAGGTCAAAAGCTTTAAGTTCCTCAGGGTGAATATCACAAATGACCTGACTTGGTCTAACCAAGCAGAGTCCACTGCCAAGAAGGCTCACCAGCGCCTTTACTTCCTGACAAAGCTGAAGAAATTTGGCCTGTCCCCTAAAACCCTCACTAATTTTTATAGGTGCACCGTAGAAAGCATTCTTCTAGGGTGCATCACAACCTGGTATGGAAGTTGTCCTGTCCAAGACCGGAAGAAGCTGCAGAAGATCGTGAACATAGCCCAGCACATCACACAAACCAATCTTCCATCCTTGGACTCACTTTACACTGCACGCTGTCGGAGCAGTGCTGCCAGGATAATCAAGGACATGACCCATCCAGCCAACACACTTTTTGTCCCTCTTTCCTCTGGGAGAAGGTTCAGGAGCTTGAAGATTCGTACGGCCAGATTTGGAAACAGCTTCTTTCCAACTGTGATAAGACTGCTGAACGGATCCTGACCCGGATCTGGGTCATACCTTCCAAATATCCGGACCTGACTTGCACTACCTTACTTTGCCTTTTCTATTTTCTAATTATGATTTATAATTTAAATTTTTATTATATTTACTTTGATTTGTACTTCAGGGAGCGCGAAGCACAGAATCAAATATCACTGTGATGATTGTAGGCTCTAGTATCAATTGTTTGGTGACAATAAAGTAAAGTATTAAAGTATTAGTGTTCTTACCTGCTAAAAACCTGCTATTCACCTCCTTTTTCTTAACCAGGGCCTCAATATCGCTCTTAAGTCAAGGTTCCCTAAGTTGTTATCCTGTACGCTCAAAGTTACACTTTTGGAAGTCTTCCATTTGCCCAATACACCTTTGCCAGAAAACAACCTGTCCCAATCCAAACTTGCCAGATCCTTTCTGGAGACATCAAAATTAGCCTTTCTCCAATTTAGAATTTAAATCTGAGGACCAGTATTATCCTTTTCCATGATGACTTTAAAACTAATGGTATTGTGATTACTGGATGCAAAGTGTTCCCCTACACAGACTTCTGTCACCTGCCGTCTTATTCCCTAATACAAGATCTAGTGTCACTTTCTCTCTAACTGGGACTTGTATGTACTGATTAAGGAACCTTTCCTGAATACATTTGACAAATTTCCCCATTTTTCCTTTTTACAGTATGAGTCCGAGACAATATGTGTTAAGTTAAAATCACCTGTTACCCTAACCTTGTGTTTTTGGCAATAGTCTGTAATTCCTCTACAAATTTGTTCCTCTAAATCCCACGGACTGTTGGGTGGTCTATAATGTAATCCCGTTGTTCTTCAGTTCTACCCATAAAGCACCACTAGACAAGTTCTCCAGTCTGACTGGACTGAGCACTGCCCTGGCAGTTTTCCTGACTCATAATGCCACCTTTCCCCCTTTAATCCCTCCTGCTCTGTCACGTCTAAAACAATGGACCCTGGGCACTGAGCTGCCAGTCCTTCCCTTCCAGCAACTAAGTCTTGCTAATGGCTGCAATGTCATAGTTCCATGTGAGACTACCTCGTTATTTGCACTGTTTTTGTATGTCATAGTAATTTTTAAGTCTTTGCACCAACATTCCCTCTTAATTAAGTGCTACAGTTGTGTAGACTACCCATTGCTCTGAGCATGAAATTTTTACATGGCCTGAAAACTGCGTGGCATTTTCAATGTTTCTTTTGTAATTGGCATACTGTAAATATTTAGAATGAAATTGAAAAATCACTTTTGATTTTGTTTGTTAATTGAATGAAATACAATGCAAAAAGAAAATCTTTCACATTACATAAACTTTCTCTTGCCATGTGTGTGGTAACAGAGTGTGCGCGGGAACATTCCGAGTTACTGCGTGGCTGCACACTCGTGCAGCTTCAGGTACTTTGCTCTGCATTGCTTCTGCGGAATAACAAAGTTCATGTCACATAAGTCAGTGATAATCAACTTGATTTTAAAAATTAAATGTGGCTGATCATGTACCATTTTCTTCTCCCTAAGCAACCTATTTACCATAGCATAAGAGATTCACTTCTAAATCTAAAGATATGTGTAAAGAATTTCAGTAAGTTTCCATAGGTACATTTAATGTCAGAGAAATGTACACAATATACATCCTGAAATTCTTTTTCTTCGCAAACATCCACGAAAACAGAGTAGTGCCCCAAAGAATGAATGACAGTTAAATACTTGAACCCCAGACCCTGCCCAACTCTCCCCTCCCGCATATAAGCAGCAGCAAAGCAATGATTCCCCCCCTCCCCCAGCAGCAAAAGAGCATCAGCACCCCCCACCAAGCACTCGTGCAGCAAAGCATTAATAAAGACACAGACTTGCAGTACCCCAGAGTCTCTTTCTCTCCCTAATAAGGGAAAAAGAGGTGTCCCCATTTTACAGCATGAGGGGAGACATAACAAAGCAACTCGCTGATTTATGGTGTTAAAAGTCTGTTGTGTCACTTTTTCAGAGCTCGGGTCTCTGGGCACACAGCCAGCAGCCAGCTCGCTGCTTATACCATCTTCCATGTATTCCCATGTCTGCCCGCCTCCAGAGCCATGAAAAACTGGCACCCTGAAGGTGCACTAGTCTTCCAGGCCACATCCTTGGCATACTGAAACGTGGCCTGCCATGAGGCCCCGAAAGCGGGTCCCATTTCCACAAAGAACCAAAGTCAGTGTGTAACTCCAGCTCATGGTCTTCAAAAGAACCCTGAAAAGGAAAAAAGGAGATAGCACAGATAGAAATAGAGCTGTTTCTGAAGATGCAAGCAAAGGAGTTGCCGTTAGGCACCATCATCCTCCTCTGCTCTGCCCATTAATAGCATAACAAATGTTTAAAATGACAGGCATGAAGTTTATCCACCAGTGACTAGATATTAAATAACTGGATACAACCTGTTCACTCCTTTCTACCCAACACACCCCTCAAACATATACATGGCCTTAAATTTTCTAAATGCACAGTTATTAAATGTATTAACAGATTTTGATACTGAACTGGAAATGATGCTTTTGATGCTTGTATTCCATGCATTCAGTGATTTTAAAATCACAAGATGCAGCTATGCAAACGAAGACTGCTGTCTGTTAGATCACACAGCAAAGAGCCATGGCACTTTGGTGTATTATTTAAGATGGATGGTTCTGATCTGTAAGAGCGTGGAACCACAGGCAGAAAGTTAGCAAATTATGCGGACTGAGTATAGTTTATTATTTTATGTTTAGGGAGATGCATTCCCAGAGCTAAAAAAAGATCCAGATACGTTGAAGGATATTATTAATGAAGAGGAGGAGCAGTTCTTGAAAACACTAAACAGGGGGAGACGGATCCTTGAGCGGAAGATCCAGAGCTTGACTGACAATAAAATCATACCAGGTTAGTAAAGAAACATTTATTGAACAACAGATTTAAAGCTTGTTCCTGAATTGTGAGTACTTCGGCTTTTCTCTTACTATGAAGCACATTGATGAAGGTAAAGCAATGGATGTGGTGTATATGGAATTTAGTAAGACAGTTGATAAGATTCCCATGGCAGGCTTATTCAGGAAGTCAGGACATGGAATTCAAGGAAGCTTGACTGTGTGGATAGAGAATTGGCTTACTCATGGAAGGCAGCGGGTGCTTGTAAATGGAGCATATTCTTGCCTGAAGGTCAGTAACCAGTGGTATTCCACAGGGATCTGATCTGGGAAGCCAGTTCTTTGTGATGTCTATAGATCCCTGAAAGTTGCTGTGCAATTTGACAGGATTGCTAAGAAGACATATGGTGTGTTGCCTTTGTTAGTCATGAAATTGAGTTCAAGAGCCAGGAGGTAATGATGCAGCTCTCTAAAATCCTGGTTGGGCCGTGCTTGGAATATTGTATTCAGTTCTGGTCGCCTCAGTATAGGAAGGATGTGAAAGCTTTCGAGAGGGTGCAGAGTAGATTTAGTATGATGCTGCCTAGATTAGAGCACATTTCTTATAAGGATAGGTTGCGTGAGCTAGGGCTTTTCTCTTTGGAGTGAAGGAGGATGGGAGGTGACTTGATAGAGGTGTGCAAGGTGATGAGAGGCGTAAATCAAGTGAACAGCCAGAGACTTTTTCCCTGTGCAGCAATCGCTAGTACAAGGGAACATGATTTTAAGGTGATTAGAGGGAAGTATGGGGAGGGGGTTATCAGAGGTAAATTTTTTTTAAACGTGTGGAATGCGCTGCCAGGGGTAGCGGTAGAGGCAGGTACATTAGGGACATTTAAGAAACTCAGATAGGCACATGGTAGAAAAATAGAGGACTATGTAGGAGGGAAGAGTTAAATGATCTTAGAGTAGGTTAAAAGATTGGCACATCATGAGCTGAATGGCCTGTACTATGTTGTAGTATTCCATGTTTTATGAAGGTGCAATTCCATTACTTCTGAAGGCTCTGTCCAAGGCTCGAGCATTGAAATCCCCTATTGTTAACCCATCTTCCTGCATTTAAGTAAAACTACTTATAAGTCAAGTTGATAGAATTAATATGATAAGAGTAATTCAAAAGGGTCAGTAACCAGACACCATTAATTTAAGGTATTGGCAGAAGTACGAGTGAAGAGATGAGAATTTTAGTTGGTGTAGAATGTGCTAGTTAAAATGGTAGAGGATGGGAATTCACCAATTTTGATTGCTTTACTATGCTTACAGTTGCACAAGCCCCAACCTCTGGAATTACCTTCTTGCTCTTCTAGTTCTTACAGCAAAGATGCTCCTTTGAATCCCACTTGGAGCATTTGGTCACCTCTGCTGTTTTCTGGAGCAGCCCATTTTAAATTTTGTCTGACAAAGGTTCTGGGTGCATCATGCCACTTTAAAAAGCAGAATGAGGCCAAGTTATTTTTGCGGGCCAGCTGCTAATACTTGTAGAGCTACAGTAAGCTTAAGCATATCTTTCAGGTGGACAAATTACTGGGGACACTAAATCCAGTCATAGTATGAGAACATAATTAAGTTGAATTATAAATTGTTGCATCTGATTTTTTTTTGTTTAAAGGATTATCTCATACATAAAGACACAAGCAACCCCATTTCTTTATTTCTGTCTCTGAGTATGAAATCATTAATTTTCAGATGCTGTCTCCTGATCTTTTCAGTAATCTTTGTTGGCTGAAGGGATATTTCAGACATTTTTAATCATTTTATAAGGCAAAGGCAAAAGAATCAATGCCCAATGTATTTTGCATTTGATTTCTTTGCATGTGATGATGTAGCATGTGATTATATTTTTGTCCCCAGGTGATACAGCTTGGTTGCTTTATGACACCTATGGATTTCCTGTGGATTTGACGGGACTGATCGCTGAAGAGAAGGGACTCCGTGTAGACCTAGAGGGCTTTGAGGAAGAGAAAAAAGCTGCTCAAGTATGTTTGTGGGTGCACTTGTGATGTTGCAATGCAGATATTGGTTGATTAGCAGCTCTTCATTGCTGTGATTTGTTTATATGAGCTGTGCTAGAAAGCTTCTGAACTGTTTTACCTTGAGCTTGTTTTGCAGAAGGAAAGATGCAAATTGACATTATCTGATGGAGTTGGGTTTCTGAAATATTCCAAATGTGTAACCTTTCCACACTGCATCATTTATTTGTAAACACAAAGTACACTGCAGATGCTGTGGTCAAAGCAACACGTACAACAAGCTGGAGGAACTCAGCAGGTCGGGCAGCATCCGTGGAAACAAACAGTCACTGTTCGTTTCCACGGATGCTGCCCGACCTGCTGAGTTCCTCCAGCTTGTTGTACGTGTATCATTTATTTGTGCTGTTCGTATTATTAATTATACTTGCTAAAAAAAAACTAGAATTCTTCAGGTGAAGTTAATTCTGGCCAAGATTTATCCTCCAATCATCACTGCTATAAAAGATGATCTGGTTGCTAATCTGCACTTCAACGCTTGCCATATGCTATAAAGCACTGGAATGTCCTGAGGTCAAAATATAATCAAACAAAATATTTTGTATAAATTATTTACCATTCTTGTCTTGTCCATACTGCACCAAACATCGCCACTGGGCTATAAACGTGCAGGCGCAGTGTGTGGTTAAGTGCCTTGCTCAAGGACACACGCTGCCTCGGCTGAGGCTCGAACTAACGACCTTCAGATCGCCAGCCCAGAGCCTTAACCACTTGGCAACACGCCAACACATTGATAAAGGTGCTTTAGTAATTTTGTGAAGGTTATTTCTTGACAATGGCAGATATTTATTAACTTTTGAAGTTAAGGTGTTTGGAAGGCTTTGGTCCAGATGTAGGTTGATGGAACTAGGCAGAATGATAGTTTGGCAAAGAGTAGATGGGCTGTAGGGCCTGTTTCTGTGCCTCCTGACTCTATGGTTCTAAAGGATTCGCCAGGGGTTGCTCAGAAGAAAATAAAGTTGTTGTGTAGTGTGAAGAAAGGTGTGAATTTTTTCTAGAAAACATCTATATTTATAAATAAGCCCCTGCAAATTGCTGTATATGTAACGGAATGATTTGTGGACTACTTGAATACAAAACTACAAACAGCACATTGTGGAGCAACGTTGAGCATTTTAAAATAGGTAATTGTACTGTGGACCTAGTTGGAAGGAAGCAGCACTTGTCCTGATTTGACTGTATTGAAGTGCATGTAGTTTTTGGGGAAATGTTTGCTGCCCCTTTAAAGAAAGGGCCTGAGATTGAAGCTGTACTTGGTAACAAATGATCAAGTTTACCATGAACTGAGTTTCAGAAATAGCCATGATTAGGTTAATTTTAAGGTCAAATTATACCGGGTGAGCTAATATTTAAAACACCCTCATTATACCAGTGTTTCGCCAGCAGAGGGTAATCTCTGCAGTCAGCAAGCTGAATCTAAGCAACACACACAAAATGCTGGTGGAACGCAGCAGGCCAGGCAGCATCTATAGGAAGAAGCACAGTCAATGTTTCGGACGAAGGGTCTCAGCCCGAAACGTCGACCGTGCTTCTTCCTATTGATGCTGCCTGGCCTGTTGCGTTCCACCAGCATTTTGTGTGTGTTGCTTGAATTTCCAGCATCTGCAGATTTCCTCTTGTTTACGTGAAGCTGAATCTAAGATACTTCCCTGACTCTAACTTCATCTTTGCTCATTTACAGAACACTTCATCCATGTTTCTTCCGGATTTAGCTATTCCAGCACTGCCTTGGACAGCATATCATTTTGCTTTAAGAAATAGCTCATTCAAAGCTGGTACTCTTACCCGAACTTAGCACGTGCTTTTCACTGAGAAGCCTCTTAACCTATGTTGATAATAGCTCGTTTTAAAAATTTCCATCTGTTTTTAAATCCTATTTGCTTCAAAAAGGCAACAACTATACCAGTGCCTAAGAAGAATAATGTGAGCTGCCTTAATGGCTATCACCCGGTAGCACGCACATCGACAGTGATGAAATGTTTTGAGAGGCTGGTCATGACTAGACTGAACTCCTGCCACAGCAAGGACCTGGACCCATTGCAATTTGCCTATCACCACAATAGGTCAACAACAGACACAATCTCATTGGCTCTTCACGCGGCATTAGCCCACCTGGACAACACAAACACCTATTGTCAGGATGCTATTCATCGACTATAACTCAGTATTTAATACCATCATTCCCACACTCCTGATTGAGAAGTTGCAGAATCTGGGTCTCTGTACCTCCTTCTGCAATTGAATCCTCGACTTCCTAACTGGAAGACCGCAGTCTTTGCAAATTGGTGATAACATCTCCTCCTTGCTGACGGTCAACACTGGCACACCCCAAGGGTGTATGCTTAGCCCACTGCTCTACTCTCTGTATACACATGACTTTGTGGCTAGGTATAGCTCAAATACCATCTACAAATTTGCTGACGATACAGCCATTGTTGGCAGAATCTCAGGTGGTGACGAGAGGGCGTACAGGAGTGAGATATGCCAACTAGTGGAATAGTGCCACAGCAACAACCTGGCACTCAATGTCAGTAAGACAAAAGAACTGATTGTGGACTTCAGAAAGGGTAAGACGAAGAAACACATGCCAATCCTCATAGAGGGATCAGAAGTGGAGAGAGTGAGCAGCTTCAAGTTCCTGGGTGTCAAGATCGCTGACAATCTAACCTGGTCCCAACATATCAATGTAGTTATAAAGAAGGCAAGACAGCGGCTATACTTTATTAGGTGTTTGAAGAGATTTGGCATGTCAACAAATACACTCAAAAATGTTGAGAGCATTCTGACAGGCTGCATCACTGTCTGGTATGGAGGGGCTACTGCACAGGACCAAAATTAGCTGCAGAGGGTCGTAAATCTAGTCGGCTCCATCTTGGGTACAAGCCTACAAAGTACCCAGTACATCTTCAAGAAAAGCAGTGTCTATTATTAAGGACCTCCAGCACCCAGGGCATGTCCTTTTCTCACTGTTACCATCAGGTAGGAGGTACAGAAGCCTGAAGGCACACACTCAGCGATTCAGGAACAGCTTCTTCCCCTCTGCCATCCAATTCCTAAATGAACATTGAACCCTTGGACACTATCTCACTTTTTTAAATATTCTGTATTTTGCATGTTTTTAATCTATTCAGTAAATATATACTGTAATTGATTTAGGTATTTGTCTATTATTATTATTTTTATTTTTTTCTCTCTTCTGTATTATGTATTGCATTGAACTGCTGCTGTTAAGTCACATCATGTGCTGGTGATAATAAACCTGATTCTGATTCTGATGTGGTCTTCCCTCTCCCTATCCATGTAATTTCTTTTAGTGCAACACACTGCACACTTCTACCGCATTACCTATCCCTAATTTTCATTTCTCCGCAGTTATCAATCGGGCATTAGCTCTAGAATTGTACTCCTGAGTTCTCGCTGTCTGTACGATTGATCCTTTCTTCAGTGTCTTCTATAAAATGTACATCTACTGGTTACCTTTCTTGTCACACCTCTTTGTGATTTGCTGTCAAATTTAATTTTATGTAAATGTATTAATAGCCTTTAGATATTTTCTAATAATGCAAATTAATGTTATTGAAAGCATCTGACTCAATAGATTAAACAAAATTAGAACTGATAGAAGTAAATTGCAGAGATGCTGCAGGATGAAAATGAAGGTATTAACCATATGGATAGAGGAAGAATTGTGGATCAGAATATGCTCAGGAAAAACATTGTATGCAGAACATACTCGTAACATAGCAAGAACTTTCACAGTAGTAGTGTTCTGTTAGAAACTGTTGGGAAAGAGGTGAAAACTACAAGTTGCTAGACTGAGTATAAACAGAAACAAAAAAGCTCAAGATGCTGAATCTCTGAGATAAAAGCAGGAAATGCTGAAGATACTTTAGAAAGAGTTGACATGTGAGGAGCACTAGATGACTGGGCCTGTATTCATTGGAGCTCGGTCTAATGAAGGGAACCTCTTTCAAACCTATTGAATATTGAAAGGCCTGCATAGAGTGGATGTGGAGAGGATGTTTCTTAGAGTGGGGCATCTAGGATCAGAATAGAAGGATATCTTTTTAGAACAAAGATTAGGAGAAATGTCTTTAGCCAGATAGCTGTTGAGGTTGAGTCACTGAGTATATTTAAAGTGGAGGTTGATTGGCTCTTGACTTGTAACGGTGTCTAAAGGTTATGGGGAGAAGGCAGGGAATTGAGGTAGTGAGAGAGAAATCAGCCATGATGAAATGGCAGAGCAGACTCAATGGGCCAAATGGCCTATTTCTGCTCCTCTGTCTTACTGTCAGTCAGCATTTGTGGGACAAAAATCTCTTCCACAATGGTGTCTCACTTGTTAAGTACCTGCAACATTTTGTGTTTTTATTTGAACATTAATTCGACTCTGATTCCTTTGAGCTTCTGCAAAGTTATAAATGAGCCGTGTGCTTTCTAAATGTAGCTACACTAAGGCCAACCCAAGTTCACATGAGGTGATCGAAAGCTAAATAAAAGATATATTACACTAATCCCAATAGGTAAAGAGGGTTTCAAAAGGTTTATAAGGCTCTGATGATAATGGTATTATTAGATATTCAGGGAAGGTAAACAAATTGAGAAGAGGATAACCTGATACCACCTAAATGTTGGTGGGAACATAAACTGAGAAGCATAGATCTGTTAATCTTCTATTCGGTATGTTTAAAAATATATATTAAGTCTATGAGAAGGAAACTTAAAAACTTTATTTTCCAGCAATAATCAAGTCCAAGGAGAGGAAGATTCTGTCTATTCAATCTTCTTAATGCATTCAAGGAAGTAATTTCTAATATTGCATCTTGTTTGTTCAATATCTTGCATATTTCTTGCTGTTTATCTAGCATAGCGGTGATGTTAACCTATTGATATCCTCTGTTTAATGTACTTCTTTAAAATTAAAAAATCATACCTGTGCTTTGTACTTTTGCAAAATTGACATTGATGTTTTAAATCTGCAGCTGAAATCTCAAGGGAAGGGTACAGGTGATGATGATCACATCATGCTAGACATCTATGCAATTGATGACTTGCGTGCTAAAGGGTTTGAAGTCACTGATGATTCATCGAAGTACAACTACAAGTCAGATGACAGTGGAAACTATGGTAACTTATGCTTTATTGCTTTAAATTGGTTTCCTCCAACATTTCAAAGTTATATGGTTAGGGTTAATGAGTTAAGGACCAGTTATGTAGATGCCAGAAGCATAGTGACACTTGCAGGCTGCCCAACACAATCCTCACTGATTTGATTTGGCTCAAACAACCCATTTCACCATATGTCTCGATGTACATGTGACAAATAATGCTAATCTTTTTAGGAGTTTACTTTCAACTATCTGGTTCAGAATACTTCGGAAAGTGAATTGGAAAGATAATGTGCCCACTGTGATGATGTGTTCCAAACTTTTCAGTAGAAAAGCTGCTTTTAATGGGGTTCGATAGTTTGCTTGTATTTCACTGACGTTTGTTGTTCCCTATTGAATCTTGCTGTCAATGACCTTTCTCTACAGCTTTTGAGTCGATAGAGGCCACAGTGAAAGCAATCCGTAGGGAGAAAATGTTCGTGGAGGAGGTGAAAACGGGTCAGGATTGTGGCGTGTTGCTTGATGCTACCTGCTTCTATGCTGAACAAGGTGGACAGATTTATGATGAGGGCTACTTGATAAAAGAAGATGACAGCAGTGAAGATGTAAGGAACTTTTACTTGCTATTTCCACTTTTAGCAAGAGTTCTCCTTGGTAGTTAAAGCATCTTTGCCTCACCCCAAATGGAACAGGACTATTTCCCATGCTCTTCTGTACATTGTTGGCCCTCAATTTAGCCTCAAAATTCATGTGGACCCACTGCCATAAGTATCCTCTAGTTTACCAAATGACCAGGAGCTGACCTGTTGTCATTGGTGTTGTGGTTAGTGTGACGCTTCTGTAACCCCGGCGTTCTGGAGTTCAGAGTTCAATTCGAGTGCTGTTCTGTAAGAACTCTCTGTACCTCCTCCCCTGGAAGGCGTGTGTTTTCTCCTGGCCCTCTGGCTTCCTCCCACAGTCCAAAGACATACCAGTCATTGTAAATTGTCCTGTCATTAGGTAAGTGTTTGTCAAGGCCTACTCTGCATCGTATTGCTAAATAAATAAAAGCCAGGAGTGTCTGAGCAGTTCTGGGGGCTTCGTTTGACTGTTGTAATCAGCCATAGCTAGATAGTGATATGGATACTGATGGAGAATTGAATGTAGAATTTTGTATTTGAACTTCCCTCCTCATGTTTACCTTGAGGGATGAATTATTGGTTTGGTCCCACGTGGCTGCCATCATTGGGGGGCATGTTTGAAACATGCAGAATTGTAGTAGACTGTAACATTGAAGCAGGTTCACGGGTTTGGCAAGTGAGAAAACACTGACTGTGAATCATTTATTTACAAGCAGTTAAAAAAATTCCCCCAAGTTACACAAATTACCCAACTAAATATTCAACAGATACATAAGTGAAAAGCAAGAAGCATACCTTCCCAGTGGTTCTGAGGACAAAGGGAAAAGGAGAGTGAACCTTTTGCATATGTTACTCTTTATACCCCCAGGGTATTTGAAACTGGACACCAGACATCAAGCCAAGCAATGGGAAGAGCAGCTGCCATTTTGACCAATCACAATCAACATGACGGAAGCAGCTTTCAACGGCAAATAAGCCACAGCCCCACACAACAGACTTCTGTTTCATAACATCCTTACCAAAGTGCACAAACAAACAATGCAATTAACCTATGTGTCCAAGTTTTTACTTTACATTCATGGATGTGAGAGCAGTCCGTCGAACTTGTACCATTAAATTCATTTCTTTGTACTTCCACAGAAAACTGAGTTCACAGTGAAAAATGTACAGGTACGAGGCGGTTATATCCTACACATCGGAACAGTCTATGGACATCTCAAAGTAGGAGATAAAGTTCGTCTGTACATAGATGAGGTAATACCTTTTTAACGTTTAAAATTTCATTATTATTCCCCAACTTGTAGCCCCTTCCCTTGCAATTACTGGGACTTAATATCTGACCTTTTGCCACCATGCTATTTGTCCTTTGGGGACCCCAAACCCTCCCAGGTAAATCCAACCTTCCTACTTCCAGTTTACTATACTGCCTACTCATGATGTGGTCTCTTCTAGTTTGAGAAATCCAGATGTAAATTGAGTATTCACCTTGACAGATTCTTCGATTCACTGTCACTGTTCTGTCCTTGCCTATTTGTCTGTAGCAGGTGTATCTACCCGTGATCTCATTGGTGGAAATAGCCACTGGACAGTGCTTATAGAGGCAAAGTCTTGTCATCGTACTGAGGGACTGTTTGTGGCAGTGAGATTGTACTAAGTGGGATATACAAGGATACATCTGGCAGTTCAAAATTGGCCACGCATGAGGTATTGTGGGCAATTGCCGCAACAGAAATGTACACCACTATAATCCATTACATTGTGGCCCTGCAGATCTGTCACTGCCATTATTGTCAAACTAAGGCATGAAGTTGCATCGTGTGCTAAAGAAACATACAACAGACAGGCTAGTTAAGACATATGACACAGACATAACAACAGAATTGGGCCATTTGGCCCATCGTCTGCTCCTCAACACCATTCTCCAGCCTTCTCCCTGTAACCTTTACGCCCTGACTAATCAAACACTTATTAACCTCCACTTCAAATATACCCAGTGACTGCCTCCACAGCTATTTGTGGCAGTGAATTCCACAGATTCACCAACCTCTGGCTAAAGAAATTCCTCCTCATCTGTTCTAAGTAAACATCCCTCTATTCTGAGGCTTTGGCCTCTGGTCCTAAAATTCACCCATTATGGAAACATCCTCTCCACATCGACTCTATCAGGTATTTTAATATTCAATAAGTTTCATGAGATCTCTCGCCCACCCCCCCCATTCTTCTAAACTCAAGCAAGTATAGCCCCAAACGCTCCTGAAATGTTAACTCTTCATTGTCATGAACCTCCTTTGGTCCCTCTCAAATGCCAGCACATCTTTAGATAAGGGGCTTACAATACTCCCAAGTGTGCTGTAGCCAACGCCTGATAAAGCTTTAGCATCACTACTTGCTTTTGTTCTCTAGTTCTCTCAAAATGAATGCTAATGTTGTATTCACCTTCCTTACCACCAACTCAGCCTGCAAGTTAACCATTAGTTGTTCTGACAATCAGCCAGTTGGAACAAAGCTCTGCGCGCTAGGCTCATTGGTGTTGGACTGATTGATTGGTCAGTTGTATTGCGATTCTTGATTAGTCAGGACATTAAAGGCTGCAGGGAGAAGGCAGGAGAATGGGGTTGAGAGAGATAATAAATCAGCCAGGATGGAATGGCTGAGCAGACTTGATGGGCCAAATGGCCTAGTTCTACTCCAATATTTTATGGTCTAATTTCCCAAGGTACCTACTTGATTTGAATGTTACACAGTTTTCCAGTGCACTGGGTGATTCTAAGAACATGAGAACGGGTGGGTTTAAAGGGAGCATGGGAGATGTCATCTGGTGATTTAGAGACTTCAAACATTACCAACTTTTCTCTCTCTTCCCAAAACCTGCCTGGCTTGTTGAGTATTTCCAGTATTGTTCTTTTCTGATTTCTGATTTTGGATTTAAAATGTCATAATTTAATGTGTGCCTAGAGTACTGTGGCAGATTTTTATTGTAATTAGGGCTTTGAGTTGTGGCATGAACTTGTTTTTGTGATTGCTGTCGTTAAACTCTTTTGTATTTATAATTTATTTTGCATCAGACCAGGAGACGAACTGTCATGAGTAACCACACCAGCACCCACATGCTGAACTTTGCCCTGCGGTCTGTGCTGGGTGAGGCTGACCAACGAGGTTCTCTGGTGGCACCAGACAGGCTCCGCTTTGACTTCACAGCCAAAGGAGCTATGAGCACGCAGGAGATAAAAAGATGTGAAGAGATAACAAACAAAATGATTCAAGATGCCAAGGTAAGGCAAACCAATTTTATTTTAACTGTATTTTCCAGTTAACTCTTTAAATTTAAAGCAATGGTCCACTCCACTTAAAACTCAGGTCCATAGAGATGTACAAGATGACAAGAGGTATAAAGCAAGTTCACAGCCAGGAGCTTTTTCCAGTGCAGAAATGACTTATATGAGGGGGCATAAGTTTAAGGTGATTGGAGCCAAGTATAGGGGGTTGTCAGAGCTAAAATTTTTACACAATGAATGGGCAGTGCATGGATCTCCCTGCCAGGGGTGGTAGTAGAGGCAGATACAAGAGGGACATTTAAGAAACTCTTGGATAAGCACATGGATGATAGAAAAATGAAGGGTTATGTAGGAGGGAAGGGTTAAATTGATCCTGAAGTAGTTTAAAAGGTTGCCACTGCTGTAATATTCTGTGTTCATGAAGGGGCTCTGTCCAAACCATTGACTGTTTATTCACCTCCATCGACACTGCCTGGCCTGCTGAGTTCCTCCAGCATTGTACATGTTGCTCAAGATTTCCAGCATCTATAGTCCATGGGAATTGCTTTTTCAGCATGTGGTGAATCTCTAGAATTTTCTATTCCAGAGAGTTATGGAGGCTAGACCATTACAAATATTTAAAGTGAATGTAAATCTCCAGAAGATTGGAGAATGAAGGGTGATGGAGAACAGCTGAGGCCAGCATGGATCAGCCATGGTTTGATTGAATGGTGGAGCAGACTGTAGGGGTCTGGTGACCTACTTATAGTCCTGAGCCTTGTGTTCAGGTAAATGCATGGGTATGGTGGTGGGCGAACGGGTAATCTTCTGGTCTCAGTGGAGATTCATTCTGAGTTGCCTAGTTCTGTTTTAGGTTTGACTCTGAACCAGATACTGTCACGTAAGCAGTTGTGACGTGGACCACCTGAGTGAAAGCATGTTGGCTTCAATACGTCTCCCCCATCATGCTACTTTCTGGGGGAGGTGAGGTATTGCCGACTTCAAATGCAGGCATATGGGTTGAAAGGCTTTGCTGTCTTGAGTGTGAAGGCCCCATATCATGATAGGTGCCATTTATCTCAGTTGCACAATATGCAGTTACCTACCATTAACAGTTATCCTTGTTGGTAATTAATGTGAGAAATATTACAACAGTGGGAGTAGGTATACTAAAGTTGGAAGCAGTAGAGTTAGCTTGAAACAATATCCATCTTCTCCAAAGCCCAAAGAGCTAATTCTAACTGCTATAAGGGAACCTAGAGATCTCCTAAACAATACCTGATCCACAGGACCCATTTCCTCAAGTGGTAAAGGTTCACCAAAACACTTACTCTAAGTTGCAATGTTGCTTATCTTCATTCTGAAACTACACAAGAAAGGAAATGGAAGTTTATTTCATTTGTAGGCGGGATGTATAACAACTTTATGTATTTCCGTACAGCCAGTTTATGCCATGAATGCTCCCCTTGTTGCTGCCAAAGCTATTCAGGGACTTCGTGCTGTATTTGATGAGACGTATCCTGACCCAGTACGAGTGGTGTCTGTGGGAATTCCAGTGGAAGACTTGGTAGCTGACCCATCGGGACCAGCAGGCTCTGTCACTTCAGTGGAATTTTGTGGTGGAACGTGAGTGCCTTGTTAGAATTTTAAAACCAGGACATTACATATAGCTCAGAAAATAAGGAAGCACTATTAAATATTTTTAATAAAATTGTACCCCATTGATATAATATTGGGAGCATTGTCCAAGGAACAGGGATCAATGAAAATCCACTGGAAGGATCATAGGAACAGGAATAAGTCTTTCAACCCTTTGAAATTAGTCTCTCATTGAGTTCTAACTGATCATTGAGCTAACATTTTAATGGGAAGCTTCCAACCTGATGGCACGAACATTGATTTCTCTAACTTCTGGTAATTTCTTCTCCCCCCCCCCCACCTTTCTCTTTTCCATTCCCCATTCTGGCCTCCTTCTAACCCCTTCTCCTCACCTCCCTCTGGGGCCCCTCCTTCTTCCCTTTATTGAATTTTACATGCCAAGAGTTTCCCAGCTTTTTCTCCTTGATCGTAATAAGATTGCGTTAGCCACATTAAACTTTTTGCAGCTTTATCAGCAGATAATTTATTATATTTGGCTCTCAAAAGTAGCAGATCTCTTTGTTTTGTTGGATCATCCCTTTCATTTAGTTCTATCTCTAAAGATTTAATTTGTTTTTCCAAAGTTGTTCACAGTTCTCTCTTTATCAGATTCCTGCTCCTTCATACCATTCCCTCTTCTACCTATCACCTCCCAGCTTCTTGCATCATTCCCCATCCCCCACCCACCACTGTTCCCTTTAATTTGTAATGACCAGAGTGCACAAAAAACTTGTGCCATGCAATTTTTTGCCCAGTGATTCAGTGTCCACTGAATAATATCGTAAATAAAAACCGTTTAATAAGCCAGTTCTAAAATCTGCAGACAGAGCTGGTTGTGGATTACAGGAGGAAAGGAGATGGGCTAACCCCTATAGGCATCATTGATCAGGGGTTGAGAGAGTTAAACAGCTTTAAATTCCTCGGCATCCACATCACCGAAGACCTCACATGGTTTGTACACACCAGTTACGTGGTGAAAAAGGCACAACAGCCCCTCTTTCACCTCAGATGGTGAGCAAGTTTGGTATGGGCCCCCAAATCCTAAGAACTTTCTACAGGAGCACAATT
Source organism: Hemitrygon akajei (assembly GCF_048418815.1). NCBI lineage: Eukaryota > Metazoa > Chordata > Chondrichthyes > Myliobatiformes > Dasyatidae > Hemitrygon > Hemitrygon akajei. The sequence continues at coordinate 11,182,419 of NC_133140.1, read as the reverse complement.
GAGAGCATCCTGACTGGCTGCATCACTGCCTGGTATGGGAACTGTACCTCCCTTAATTGCAGGATTCTGCAGAGAGTGGTGCGGACAGCCCAGCACATCTGTAGTTGTGTACTTCCCATGATTCAGGACATTTACAAGGACTGGTGTGTAAAAAGGGCCCGTAGAATCATTAGGGACCTGTGTCACCCCAACTACAATCTTTTCCAGCTGCTCCCATCCGGGAAATGGTACGGCAGCATAAAAGCCAGGACCAACAGGCTCCGGGACAGCTTCTTTCTTCCATCAGGCCATCAGACTGATTAACTCAAACTGATTTGAGTGTGCTCTGTATTACATTGACTCTTATATTTATTATAAATTTTTATAAATTACTGTGATTGCACATTTAGGTGGAGACATAATGTAAAGATTTTTACTCCTCATGTATGTGAAGGATGTAAGAAATAAAATTAATTCAATTCAATTAATTGCAAACTCCACCGTCCACATCAGAAACTGAAAAAGGAAATGTGATTGTGTACGATCATGAAACATACTTAACATGCCAACAAGGTAAAGGGTAACAACCTTGTGTGTGCGTGTACACGTGCACCTTTTACCTTTCACTCACCTGGCTTCACTTACCACCTTCCCCACCCCCAACCATTTTATTCTGGCTTCTTCCCCCTTCATTTGCAGGATCTTTGCCTGAAACATTGATTTTTTTTATTCCTTCCCGTTAATGCAGCCAGACTTGTCGATTTCCTCAGCAATTTGTTTGTGGTTTTTAATTGCGCCCAGTGTATCCAATTTATTCATTTATGTCATGAAAACAATTGCCTCTGTATCAGCCCTGGGAAATTCCAGTTTATCACGTGTGCTGAAAATTTGAATTGGATAACTCCTTGAACATCTCTATTTCAGGAAGTTACCCTTAGTTTACGTAATCTGAATGTGTCCATTTTGTTCCAGGCATCTGCAGAACTCTCATCATGCTGGTCCTTTTGTGATTGTGTCAGAAGAGGCTATCGCTAAAGGCATCAGGAGAATAGTCGCAGTCACAGGGTTTGAGGCACAAAAGGTTGGTGATTGTGCTTAATGAATCCTTGAGAGAAAAAAATGGATTTCCTTATAGTTGGATATTTTTATTGTTTTTCATCTGACCAATTTTTCAAGAAAATGTTTTTCAACTTGCTTGAGGTTTTGCTGAAATAAGCTCTCAGTTTTTGATAAGCCTAGTTTTAAATATGCTGATGTAATAATGAGTTATTCCAATCAGTTCATTGACTCGTTTAGAGCAGTGATAATGCTGCATTTGGGCTCAGCGAGTCTTTTTTGTCTTATTAGGTAATCAAAGGTCTTATATCAGTGGGGTAGAAGCCAACTTTGAGCCTGGTAGTATGTGTTTTCAGGCTTTTGTATCGTCTGCCAGATGGAAGAGGGGAGATTTAAGAATATACGGGGTGGATGGAGTCTTTAATTATGCTGACTGCTTTACTGAGGCAGCAAGAAGTATAGACAGTCCGTGGAGTGTAGGCTGATTTCCATGATGTGCTGATCTCTATCCAGAACTTTCTGCAGCTTCTTGTGGTCAAGTGCTGAGCAATTGCTATACCAAGCCATTGTACATCCAGACAAAATGCTTTCTGTGGTGCATCAGTAAGGGTTGATGGGTCAAACCCAATTTCTTCAGCCTCCTGAGGAAGTAGAGGCCTTGGTTGGCTTTTTCAGTCATAACATCTGTGTGGTTGACAATGACAGGCTAGTGATGCTGTTACTGCTAGGAGCTGGAGATCCCAACCTACTGATGCACACAGGAGTATTTGTACTACCCCCCCCCCCCCCCGCTTCCTGAAGTCAATGATGTGCTCATATGTTGACATCGGGGGGGGGGGGAAGGTTGTAAGTAGTAAGAGTTCCCAAGATTTCACGATTTGGATGTCATTATCTTTTTTAGGCTCTAAGAAAGGCAGATGCTCTCCAGAAATCTCTTGATGCACTACAGTCTAAGGTCCAAGTTCAAACTACTCCCAGTAAAGAGATCCAGAAAGAAATTGCTGACCTTACAGAGGTAAGTCAAAAATGCTAGTTTATTTTAAGATCATTCAAATAATTGTGTTCAGCACATTTTTTTTAAAAGAATGTGTGTTCTTGAAAACCTGTGTTATTGACTACAAATTTCAGAGTAAATTGCACTGAAATGGCTCCCTGCATAGGATAGAGAATTTGAAGTGGTTTCACTGGGTATGTTAATCTGTGGAACCTTAATGGGTTAGATAGAAGTGACTGATAATCTTTCTCATTTATGCTCGCCTTTGGGAGTTTTTGTTTCGGCTTTTTTTCATAAAGATCAACAATATAATGTGTAATATTGTAATAAAGGTGATTTACATCAGCATAAAGCCATTAGATGATGGAGTAAATAAAGACTGAACAGGGTGAGGAAGCAATTTGTTAAGACTGGGAGAGGTTTCAAGGCTGAGAGGACTTGTACTCTAGCCAATCCTGGTCAAATATATCTAGTAGAGGCTTGAATTAAAACCAAGCTATCAGAAGAAGCGAAAATCTTAAAATCTATAAATACTGGAAATCTGAAATAAAGGCAAAAGCCTAAAAATGTCAGCTGGTCAGGCAGTACTTGATGGGAGAAATGGTTAATATTTGGAGCTATTGACTTTTTTATAAGTAGTAAGAGAAAAACAAGTTCTAAGTTGTAGAGAAAACAGAGGAGAAAGGGAATACAAGGGAAGGTCTGTGACAAGGTGGATAGAAAGAGATGACATACGATTGGAAGGTGTAGAGTCTCTATGGGTTGAGTTAAGAAATGACAAGGGTAAAAGGATCCTTAATGGCAGTTGTATACAGGCCTCCAAACAGCAGCCGGGATGTGGATCACAATTTACAGCGGGAGATAGAAAAGGTGTGTCAGAAGGGCAATGTCATGATAATTGTTGGGGATTTTAACATGAAAGTGAATTGGGAAAACCAGGCCAGTATTGGACCTCAGGAGAAAATTTGTGGAATGTCTAAGGGATGGCTTTTTAGAACAGCTTGTTGTTGAGCCCACTAGGGTATTGGCGCTGCTGGATTGGATGATGTGCAATGATCCAGAGGTGATAAGAGAGCTTAAGGTTAAGGAATCTTAAGGTTAACAGTGATCACAATATGATCAAGTTCACACTGAAATTTGAGAGGAAAACAATAAAATCTAAATGTGTCGGTATTTCAGTGGAATAAAGGAAATTACAATAGCACGAGAGGGGAACTGACTGAAATTGACTAGAAAGGGACATTTGCAGGAAGGACAGCAGAGCAGCAATGTCTGGAGTTTCTGTGAAAAATGAGGGAAGTGCAAGACAGATATATTCCAAATAAGAGGAAATTTTTAAAGGGAAGAAGGACACTAACGTGGCTGACAAGTGAAGTCAGAGCCAAAGTAAAAGCAAAAGAGAGGGCATACAAGGAAGCCAGAGCTAGTAGGGAGATAGAGGATAGGGAAACTTTTAAAAATTTGCAGAAGGAAACTAAGAAGTTATTTAGGAAGGAAAAGATGAATTATGAGAGGAAGCTGGTGACTAATATCAAAGAAGATACTAAAAGCTTTTTTAATTATATAAAGGGTAAAAGAGTTGAGGGTAGATATAGGACCAATACAAAATGACGCTGGAGATACTGTAATGAGAGACGCAGAGAAGGCAGAGGAACTGAATGTGTATTTTGCATCGGTCTTCACAGTGGAAGACGTCTGCAGTATACTGGACATTCAAGAGTGTCAGGGAAGTGAGGTTTGTGCAGTGAAAATTACATCTGAAAAGGTGCTCAGGAAGCCTAATGGTCTGAGGGTGGATAAATCTCCTGGATCTGATGGAATGCACCCTTGGGTTCTGAAGGAAGTAGCTGGAGAGATTTTGGAGGCATTAACGATGATCTTTCAAGAATCAATAGATTCTGGCATTATACTGGATGACTAGAAAATTGCAAATGTTATTCCACTATTTAAGAAGGGTGGGAGGCAGCAGAAAGGAAACTATAGACCTGTTAGCCTGACATCAGTGGTTGGGAAATTGTCGGAATTGATTGTTAGGGATGAGATTACGGAGTCCCTGGAGGCAGATGACAAGATAGGCCAAAGTCTGTATGGTTTCCTGAAAGGAATGACCTGCCTGACAAACCTACTGCAATCCTTTGAGGAAATTACAAGCAGGGTAGACAAAGGAGATGCAGTAGACATTGTGCACTTGGATTTTCAGAAGGCCTTTGTCAAGGTGCCGCACATGAGGCTGCTTAGCAAGATGAGAACCCACGGAATTACAGGGAGTTACTAGCATGAGTGGAGCATTGGCTGGTCGGCAGTAAACAGAGAGTGGGAATAAAGGGAACCTACTCTGGCTGGCTGTTGGTTACCAGTGAGTTCCACATGGGTTGGTGTTGGGATCGCTGCATTTTACAATGTATGTCAATGATTTGGACTACGGTATTAATGGATTTGTTGCTAAATTTGCTGATGATACAGAGATCGGTGGAGGAGTGGGTAGTGTGAAGAAACAGAGAGCCTGCAGAGAGACTTGGATAGTTTAGGGGAATAGGCAAGGAAGTGGCAAATGAAATTCATTGTTGGAAAGTGTATGGTCATGCACTTTGGTGGAAGAACAGGCAGGCTATTATTTAGATGGGGAGAGAATTCAAACTGCAGAGATGCAAAGGGACTTGGGTGTTCTTGTGCAAGACACCCTAAAGGTTAACCTCCAGGTTGAGTCAGTTGTGAAGAAGGCGAATGCAATGTTGGCATTCATTTCTAGAGGTATAGAATGTAAGAGCAGGGATGTGATGCTGAGGCTCTATAAGGCACTTGTGAGACCACACTTGGAGTATTGTGTGCAGTTTTGGGCTCTTTATTTTAGAAAGGATATACTGACATTGGAGATGATTCAGAGAAGATTCACAGGAATGATTCCAGGAATGATGAACATCTGGCAGCTCTTGGGCTGTATTCCCTGGAGTTCAGGAGAATGAGGGGGGATCTCATAGAAACATTCTGAATGTTAAAAGGCCTGAACAGATTAGATATGGCGAAGTTATTCTAGGACAAGAGGGCACAACTTTAGGATTGAAGGACATCCATTTAGAACTGTGATGCGGAGAAATTAGAAGGTGGTAAATCTGTGAAATTTGTTGCCACGAGCGGCTGTGGAGGCCAAGTCATTGGGTGTATTTAAGGCAGAGATAGACAGGTGCTTGATTAGCCAGGGCATCAAAGGGTATGGGGTGATGGTAGGGAATGGGGATGACTGGAAGAATTGGATCAGCCCATGATTGAATGGTGGAGCAGACTCGATGAGATGAATGGCTTACTTCTGCTCCTATATCTTATGGTCTTAATATGAGATAGGTTGATAAGATTCTGATATGAGTTAGGGTTTACTGGCAGAATTGGCTGCCTTAGGCTTTATAGAACATAGACCATAACAGCATAGTATTTGCCTGCCCTTCGGCCCACAATGTTGCACCTTTTAACCTACTCTAAGATCAATCTAACCCTTTCCTCCTACATTGCTTACCATTGTTCTGTCATCCATGTGCCTATTTAAGAGTTTCGTAAGTGCCCCTAATGTATCTGCCTCTACCACTACCCCTGGCAGGGCATACTATGCTTCCACCACTCTATGTGCAAAATTATTTACCTCTGACATCCCCCAAACTTCCATCCAATCATCTTAAAATAATGCCCCCATAAATTAGTCATTTCTGCTCTTGGAGAAACAGTTCCTGGCTATCCAATCAATCGAATCTAATCATCTTGTACAAGTCACTGCTCATCCTCCTTTGTGCCAAAGAGAAAAACCCTACCTCGCTCAACCTGTCCTCATAAGGCATGCTGTCTAGTCTTGGCAGTAGTATCCTGGTAAATCTCCTCTGCACCCTCTCTGAAGCTTCCACATCCCTCAGAACTGATTCCAACCAGTGTTTTATACATCTCCGCGGCTCTTGAACTCAATCCCCTGACTAATGAAGGCCTAAACATCATACGCCTTCTTAACAAACCTATCATAGTAACTTTGAGGGATCTATGGATATGGATCTCAATATCCCTCTGTTCCTCCACACTGCCAAGATCCTACCATCTTTTTTTCTTGGCAGGCGGCAATGAACATGAGAGGTTGTCCATTGGTGACACAGCACGATGTTTAAAAAAAGCTTGGGTGCTTTCCGTCTTATTCTCAATGGGCAGCAATCCACGCGGGGCCAGTAAAAAGAGAGGAGGTGTAAGCGGAGTGGCCATTGTTGGAGTGGGGCATTGTGGTCCAGCTTTGGCTCAGTAGGCTTGGGCAAGTACAGGTGGAGGTTCTAAGTAAGAAAGTTTCTAGTAAGTTTTTATTTTTATTTTACACAGAGAGGATGGGGTGACTCTGTTGGTTAAAAAAAAATGAAATCAAATCTTTAGAAAGAGATTACATAAGATGTAGTATACTTGTGGGTAGAGTTAAGAAACTACAAAGGTAAAAAGACCTTGGTAAGAGTTATATACAGGACTCTGAATGCCAGTGATCACAATATGATTGAGTTCAACTTGAAATTTGATAGGGGGAAAAGTAAAGTCTGATGTAGCAGTTTTTCAGTGGAGTAAGGGAAATTACAGTGGTATGAGAGAGGAGTTGGCCAAAGTAAATTGGAAGAAGCTGCTGGCAGGGATGTCAGCAGAGCAGCAATGGCGTGTGTTTCTGGGGAAAATGAGGGAGGTGCAGGACACGTGTATTCCAGAAAATAAAGAGATACTCAAATGGTAAAATAGTACAACCGTGGCTGGCAGGGGAAGTTAAAGTTTTTTCACGTATGTTAAAAATAAAAGAGAGATTAGAGTGGATATAGAATCACTGAAAATGAGGCAGGAGAAATAATAATGGGAGTCAAGGAGATGGCTGATGAACAAATGCGTATTTTGCATCAGTCTTCACTGTGGAAGACACGAGCAGTATGCCTGATGCTGTAGTGTGTGAAGGAAGAGGAGTGGGTGCAGTTACTGTTACAAGAGAGAAGGTGCTCAAAAAGCTGAAAGTCCTAAAGGTTCATGAGTCACCGGGACCAGAGGACTGGAAAATTGCAAATGTTACTGCACTCTTTAAGAAAGGAGAAAGGCAGCAGAAAGGAAATCATAGACCAGTTAGCCTGACTTCAGTGGTTGGAAAAATATTAGAGTCAATTGTTAAGGATGAGGTGATGGAGTACTTGGTGACACAGGACAAGATAGTATAAAGTCAGCATGGTTTCCTCTAGGGAAAATCCTGCCTGACGAACCTTAGGAATTCTTTGAGGAGATTACAAATAGAATAGATAAAGAGGATACAGTGGACGTTGTATATTTGGACTTTCAGAAGGCCTTTGACAAGGTGCCACACATGTGGCTGCTCACTGAGTTAAGAGCCCATGGTATTACAGGAAAGTTACTGTCATGGTTAGGGCTTTGGCTGATTGGTAGGGGGCAGTGAGTGGGAATAAAAGGATCCTTTTCTGGTTGGCTGCCAGTGACTAGTGGTGTTCCACAGGGGTCAGTATTGGGATCGATTCTTTTTATGCTGTATATAAATGATTTAGATGATGGAATAGATGTCTTTGTTGCCAAATTTGCAGATGATACGAAGATTGGTGGAGGGACAGGTAGTGTTGAGGAAACAGGTAGGATGCAGAAGGACTTAAGACAGCTTAGGAGAGTGGACAAGAGAGTGGCAAATGAAATACAATGTCGGCAAATGCATGGTCATGCACTTTGGTGGTAGAAATAAATGTGCGGACTATTTTCTAAATGGGGAGGATATTCAGGAGTCTGAGACATGGAGAAATTTCTTTCGCCATAGGGTGGTGAATTTGTGGAATTTGTTGCCACATGTAGCTGTGGAGACCAGGTTTTTGGGTGTATTTAAGGCAGAGATTGATAGGTTCTTGATTGGTTATGGGGACAAGGCCAGGAATTGGGGTTGAGGAGGAGACAGAAAAAAAGATTACCATGATTGAATGGTGGAGCAGCCTCGATGGGCCAGATGGCCTAATTCTGCTCCTTTATGTCTTGTGTGAGTGCTACTGGGTGGTAGTCATTAAGGCAGCTCATACTATTTCAAGCACTGGTATTATTGTTGCCTTTTTGAAGCAAGTGGGAACTTCCATTAGTAGCAGTGAGGGCTTGAAAATGTCCTTGAATACCCCTGCCAGTTTGTTGGCACAAGTTTCCAGGGCCTTACCAGGTGCTCTGTTGGGCTTCCACATTGCGAGGGCTCACCCTCTTCAAAGACAGCCGAACATCGGCCTTCCAGACAGGGTCAAGCCACTGAGAATTTATGCTCGGGTGATGATCTGTTGATCTGTAGACCAACTATCCCTTCAGAGGTGGAAATTGGAAGAGTGCAGAAAGAAATAAATAACTACTGTGGAAATAAAACTGACAACAGAAATGGTCTGTTACCAATGTCTGTCCTTCCTTGTAAAATCTCATCTTTGTGGTTGATTTGTTTGATTTTCAGATGATCGGTACTGCAGCCATCCCCCAGTGGCAGAAGGATGAGCTGAGAGACAAGCTGAAGTCACTGAAGAAAACTATGGATGACCTGGACCGAGCTGGAAAAGCAGAGCTGCTGAAGAAGGTAATCAAATATTTGGTGGATTTTGGGTTACTGCTTCCCTGAAAATAACTATTTCACTCCTAGGACTCCTTTGCTGTATTTTAAAACAATAGATGTTTTTTTGTTTATGCTTGTGAATTTTATTAGGATCATGGGTCTTAACTTGGAAAAACCAATGCTTCATAATACGTACGGATGGGTTTCATGTCTTGGGAGAGAAGCCTCAATTATTCTGTCCATGAACCTGCTTGATGAATTACCTATTCACTTCTATTTCTGTGGAGTGATTGACATCAGTTGACAAAAAGAACCAATTTAAAGAATAAATAAACTACAGGAATAGAAATTTTGTCCCTCCCCTTCACAGATCAACTACACACCCAGTTATTGCTTGAGCATGCAGTATAATAAAATGCTTCCTATCAAGGATCAATGCACTTTTATATCTAACTGATTATTAAAATATTTAATACGTGTGAAGAATTTCCTCTTAAACTGTTCAAATCTGGAAATAAATATCTGTGCTTTCATTTCAGCACAAAGCTGTGCGTGTAGTTCTTTGATGGAGCTGCTGTTCTTCCTTTGAAAAGTTTTGGGAAGAAACCAATGATATACATCGTCTTCCAAACAATGTCATTCCCTCAGCCAACTTCATGAAAAACCCACAAAACGGTTTCTTCACCTTGTTGGTTGCAGCATCTTGAGTGTGGATTTGCTTTATTTACCAACCCAGCAGGAGTTTTCTTCCCACCAGGCAGACAGTCTGATCGGTGATTCTTCCCACCCCTCTATCTATAATCCCTGTCTCAACACAGTACTGAAGACACTTTAAACCACTCTTTACAATGCTGTTTACATTGTGCTATTTGTTCCATATTTAACTTCTAACTTGTTGTAATATTCTTTATAATAATTGAATGTTTTTATTGCATGTGGTGCCAACACACCAAACTCCTAATATACATAAATGTACATGGAAAATAGAGTTGATCCTTGATTGGTTGCAATTTATTATGTTTAGCGGCTTTATGTTTAGAGATATTAAGAATGGTTATAAATTTGTCTCCTGTTCCAGTCTTTCCCCGAACACCCTTTAATGCATATTTTCTGATAGTTGAACTCTTGGTCAAAGTGAACAGTTGCCTGAAGGGAGCGGAATAATATTATTGACTTCATTGACAGGTTCGGGAGAAGACCAAGCAGTTCATAGACACTAATCCAAACCAGCCTCTGGTGGTAATGGAAATGGAACCAGGGGCACCAGCCAAGGTGAGAAGGACTTGTGGATATCGACTGCATCTATGTTCAATTGTTGGACAGTACTGGGCCTGACCATGTGTTGTTTTCACCAGGCACTGAACGAATCTCTAAAGCTGTTTAAGACACACTCACCTCAGACGGCAGCCATGTTGTTTGCTGTAGATAAGGACGCAGGAACAATCACGTGTTTGTGCCAGGTGCCCCAGGTAAAGCTGGATATTTGGTAGTTGCCAGTTCCTGACCAAACAAACAGCCTTTCTGTTAACGGGATAAATGTGCATGTATTTTTCCTGAACAAATCAAGCAATTTCAAATACTGGTCTATGTTGGGATGTAGGGGAGATCTCTGGAACAGGTCACAGGTAGGATATACACTCAGTGGTATGAATTGTGAGAATACAATGCATTTTCGATCTGCTTCAGTTTACAGGACTGAATAAAATTAAAACTATGTATATATAAATAGCTACACAGTGCAAGAGCTCAATGTGAACAGCTCAAATTCTGGTAAAGGATGAAGTTATGCCACTTGTTGCTTAAGTGATGCAGTGGTTCTTGGGAGTGGAGTGTTATAATCTCATTCTTGGCTGAAGATACAAGTTATCAACTGGTGATAAGTACACAGCCAATAGGCTGGTCCTGGACTAATTTCCACTTGGTATCATCATTTACTTATTATTTATTTATTTATGGTTTTATATTGCTAGATTTCTACACTATTCTTGGTTGGTGCGACTGTAACAAAACCCAGTTTCCCTCGGGATCAATAAAGTATGTCTGTCTGTCTAATGCTTCTTAACAATTATTGAGAGCAAACAGCTTGCCACTCTCTGTCCTCCACACTTCTGAGCAGTGACAATTAACCAGAGATGGTATTTCTACTGGCAAACACGAGGAAATCTGCAGATGCTGGAAATCCAAACAACACACACAAAATGCTGATGGAACGCAGCAGCCAGGCAGCATCTATAGGGAGAAGTACAGTCGCCTTTTCAGGCCAAGACTCTTCGTCAGGACTAACTGAAAAGAAAGATAGTAAGAGATTTGAAAGTAGTGGGGGGAGGGGAAAATGCAAAATGATAGGAGAAGACCAGAGGGGGTGGGATGAAGCTAAGAACTGGAAAGGTTATTGGCAAAAGGGATACAGAACTGGAGAAGGGAGAAAATCATGGGACGGGAGGCCTAGGGAGAAAGAAAGGGGGAGGGGAGCACCAGAGGGAGATGGAGAGCAGGCAGAGTGATGGGCAGAGGGAGGAAAAAAAACAAACAACTAAGTATTGTCAGGGGTAAGAAGGGGAGGAGGGTATTTCTACTTGTGTTTTCCATCCTGTAACCATGCACTCAATCTACTTGCCCCAAGTGAGAATTAGGCTGGCATAGACGAATATTGAATGGGTATCCTTACACTGTGAATGTGTGTGAAACATGGAGCTGACCCATTGGATGGGAGTGGTTGGGGGGAAAACATTGCCTGAAAGCACTACTTTTACATTGTTCAAGGCCACACAAAGTTTCTGTTATGTTAATTTTCCCTTCTGTTTCTAAACTTTCAGGAAACTGTAAGCAAGGGTTTGAAAGCCAGTGATTGGATTGGTCACATATCCGAACTACTGGATGGAAGAGGTGGAGGAAAGGACATGTCTGCTCAAGCCACAGGGAAAAACATCAATGGCCTTGAAAAGGCACTGAAGCTGGCAACTGAGTTTGCTAAACTTAAAATAGGAGACCTCAAAAACTAAAAAGAAAATAGTTGAATAACTTGAAAGACTGTAATGGTGTGGGGATAGGTCTGGCTCCACTGTCCACTAGCTAACATAAACAAAGCTGCCAACTGATACAGGAAAATGAATATCTCAGATTCTTTAAACAGCTTTTCAGCAACTAATCATCTTTGTCAAACCTCTGCCGTTGATCAGTAAGTCTAAATAAAATGAGTAGTTGTGAAAATTTGTTTTATTTTTTAAATGGTCATAATTTATTTATAATAAAGATTTGCATTTTAAGAACACAAGATGAAGGAGCAGGATTATGCCGTCAGTCCATTGAGTCTGCTCCGCCATTCCATCATAGCCGATTTACTAACCATCTCAACTCATTCTGCCTTCTCCTTGTAACCTTTGACACCCTGACTAATCAAGAATCTATCAACCTCCACTTTAAATATAGTGTCTTGGCCTCCACAATTGTCTGTGGCACTGTTATAATTCCTTACACAATTAACTGCAGCCTCAATACTTCTGCTTGCTGTGATGTAGAATTTGCATATTTGCCTGTTTACATCAATGTGATAATAACCTTTTTTTCCCAGTGATTTTTGACTGAGCAGATATCTTTTCAGCTTTTTAAAATGGTGTCAGTTGCAACATCATACATCTCCACCTGAGAAAACCGATACGACTTCAGTTAATGTCTGACCAAGACATAAGCTCCCAGTGCAGCACTATAAACCTAACCTAGATACTCATTCATGCATCTCTAATGTGACTCAAACCCATAGCCTTCTAAGCGTTTACTGATTGAGCAACAAAAAAATGCAGTTCGAAAAAATTGTATCTATTTCAAATGTCATGTCTGAACTAATTGTTCTTAGCTTCAGAATTAGCTGTTGTTTGTAATAAAACCTCATAATCAAAAATTTACCTTTGCTTCCAAGTGTTTTGTGATTGTGCTGGGTGGGAATCGCCTTAGTGCAGCTCTGCTAGCTCCCAAATGACCAACTCATTCAAACTTTCACAAAGCGCAGCTAATTGTTAAGCAGGACTTTTACGCTGGGAATAAATAGAAATACACATGCAGTAAATCTCACCCATTTCCACTTTTTTCTTCTGGTTTGTATTTGACATTTGGGGAATATCTTTTGACATGGCAGGCAGATCACTGGTCACTGCAGTCTTTCCCTCCTCCTGCAGTCAGCATTACCATCACTGTCATTTCATCTGCAACCTTTCACTTACTCCTTTTCTTCTCTCCACTTCTCCCTCTGCTCTGCAACTTAAAATGTGCTGGATTTCTAACTCTTTCAATTTTGAAGAAGGTCATTAACTTGAGACTAGCTCAATTTCTCTTCAGTGATGTTGACTGACCTGCTGAATATTTCAACCATTTTTGTTTCTCATTTCAACATTATTAATGGTATTTTGTTACATACTAGAACACAGTTTCTGCTGAATCTGATCAGCATGTTTGAGGATAATCAGCTGATCTAGAATTTGTGGTTCTCACATCGTGCACATTATTTTCCAGCTGGCCAGGAAGCTAATTTCAGGTCCTCTCCCAGTGTACTAGTCTGGGATTTGCCTGTCAGACTGCTAATTATCCTGCCCATTTCATACTCTCACCTCTTTCTATGGGGGCTGAGGTCTTGAAATAATCTGTTGCGGAGCTTACGTGATTTGACAGCACATGATTAGTAGAAATAGCAATGCTTTTTTATAAGTGCTTAAGAGAATGGAGACAAGATTCTGCAGATGCTGGAAATCTGGAGCAACACACAAATTATACTGGAGGAAAGTTAAAAGTAAATTTGTTATCAAAGTACATAATATTACCATGTACAACCCTGAGATTCATTTTCTTGCAGGCATACACAGTAAGTACAAAGAAAGAATACACATGACAAGATGGGACAAACAACCAATGTGCAAAAGACAACAAACTGCAAATGCATAAAGAAAATAGTATGAACAACATGAGATGAAGAGTTCTTGAAAGTGAATTCAGTGTTGGGGTGAGTGAAGTTATTTCTCTGGTTCAAGAGCCTGATGGTTGAGGGGTAATATTTGTTCCTGGAGTGGGTAGCATGGATCCTGAGGCTCCTGTATCACCTTCCTGATGGCAGCAGAGAGAAACGAGCATGGCCTGGGTGATGGGAGTCCCTGATGATAGATGCTACTTTCGTGCAACAGCGCTCCATGTAGATGTGCTCAGTGGGGGGTTGGGGGGGAGGGCTTTACCTGTGATGGGCTTAGTCATTTCCAAGGGCATTGGTGTTTCCATACCAGGACGTGATGCAACTAGTTGATATACTCCCTACCAAGCACCAGGATGGGTTTGTCAAAGATTTAGATGGCATGATGAATCTATGCCAACTTCTAAGTAGAGGTGCTGCTGTAGTTTCTTTGTAATGGCACTTACGTGCTGAATCCAGGACCAATCCTCTGAGATGATAACACCAAGATGCTACCCATGCCACCTCCAATAAGGACTGGCTTATGGACCTCCGGATTCCTCTTAAAATCAATAGTCTGCTCCTTGATCATGCTGACTGAGTGAGAGGTTGTTAGGGCAACACTCAGCCAGATTTTCAATCTCCCTCCTATATGCTGATTCATCACCACACTTGATTTGGCTAACTCAGTAGGTCAGGCAGCATTTGGAGGGAATTAAACAGATGTCATTTCAAGTCAGGACCCTTCACTGAGACAGTCTTGACACAGTGTACACTGATTAATTACTTGGGTTCAGTTAGAACCAACCTGAAAAATGAATACAATCTGATGGATGCATGTGGGAGAGGACTAAAGGGTGTGATTATACTTAACTACTTCACATAATCCGCCATAACTTCAGCCATCTCCAATGGAATCCCGCCGCACCCCCCACTTGTAACTATGAGTTAACATACCTCATACTACCTGTGAATTACTAGAATGAAATGTTCTGGTTGAACCACTGATCAAACTCACTAAAATGACAGAGCTGGAAATAGTTGATGTGTAGGCAGAGTTGAAAGGCATTTGAGAAAAGCACTACATAATTATAAAAATAAAGCCTGAGAGTTTAAAGGGAGAGTGGATTTGGGCTTGTCACCTGTTTCCCCTAATCCCATTTGGTTGTTCTGCCTATTTCTGTCTGTCTAATTATCTCTTAAACACTGTGATTCTATCTGAATTCCTCCAACAGTATGTTCCAGGTATCAGCCTATGTTTAAAAAAAGCTTTACCCTCTGATCTGCTTTTTAACGCTTTCCTCTCACCTTAAACCTATGACCTCTTGGTTCTGATACCCTTACCATGAGATTTGGTTAACTAACCCATGTATGCCCTTAAACGCTCATCTAATTTCTGTGCCCCCTTTGCTCCAGGGAAATGAAGCCCAGTCTTTCCAATCTCTCTCCATTACCAATCCTCCGATCCTGGTGAATCTCCATTACACTCTCGTCAGTGCAGCCACATTCTTCCCATCATGTGGCAACCAAAGCTGCACACAATTCACAGTAAGTTGCAACATAATGCACCAATTCAAATATTCTGTGCCTCCACCTATGAAGGCAAACATATCATATGTCACCTTCTGCTATCAGGAAGGAAGTACAGGAGCCTCAGGACCCATTTTAGGAACAAATATTACCCCTCAACCATCAGGCCCTTGAACCAGAGGGATAGCTTCAATCACCCCAACACTGAACTTAACTCACTTTCAAGAACATTCATACGTCATATGGTAGTGAGGGAGGAGATGTAGGGGCAGGTGAGGGTCCCATTGTCCTCACCTACCACCCCACTAACCTCTGCATCCAGCACATAATTTTCCGTAACTTCCACCAACAGGATCCCACTAAGCACATCTTTCCTCCATCTCCCCCCCCCCACTTTCTGCTTTCCGCAGGGATCACTCCCTACACGACTCCCTTGTCCATTCCCACTGATCTCCCTCCTGACACTTGTCCTTGCAAGTGGAACAAGTGATACACCTGCCCCTACATCTCCTCTCTCACCACCATATGTCATACGAAGGTCTTTGAAACTGAGTTCAGTGAGCTCCAAACAACTCATCCAGGTGAGGTGACACTTCACCTACTCATCTACCGTATCTGGTGCTCCCGGTGTGGCCTCTCGTATATCAGTGAGACCCAACATAGATTAGGAGACCGCTTCACCGAGCACCTACACTCTGTCCATCAGAAAAAGTAGGATCTCCCAGTGGCCACTCCAACTCCAATACCGATTCCAACGTGTCATTCCATGGCCTCCTCTACTGTCGCAATGAGGCCTCACTCAACTTGGAGGAACAACACCTTATACTGTATTCCGTCTGGGTAGCCTCCAACCTGATAGTATGAACATTGATTTCTCAAATTTCTGGTAATTGCACCCCCCCTCAACCCTCGCCATTCCCACTGTATATCTTGTCCTTACACACCTGGAGAAGAAGGATGCTTATGTGAGAATGCTGTTCTTGGACTACAGTTCAGCATTCAACACCACAGTTCCACCCAGGCTCGACAGGAAACTCAGAGACCTCGGCCTTGACCCTGTCTCGTGCAGCAATCACCTGTCAGGTCATCGGCAGATGGTAAGAGTGAGCTCCCTCACCTCCAATCCTCTGACTGTCAACACAGGAGCCCCTCAGGGCTGCATGCTGAGTCCCCTCCTTTACTCCCTGTGCACCCATGACTGTATCGCCACCCACAGCTCTAATCTGCTAATTAAATTTGCCAATGACACTACATTGATTGGCCTTACCTCAAACAATAACGAGGTGGCCTACAGGGAAGAAGTCATCTCTCTGACACAGTGGTGTCAAAAAAACAACCTCTCCCTCAATGTCGCAAAAACAAAGAAGCTGGTTGTGGACTACAGGAGGAATGGAGATGGGCTAGCCCCTATTGACATTAATGGATCTGGGGTTGAGATGGTAAACAGCTTCAAGTTCCTCAGCATCCACATCACCAAGGACCTCACGTGGTCTGTACACACCAGCTGTGTGGTGAAAAAGGCACAACAGCACCTCTCTCACCTTAGATGGTGAGGAAGTTTGGTATGCGCCTCCAAATCCTAAGAACTTTCTACAGGGGCACAATTGAGAGCATCTTGACTGGCCGCATCACTGCCTGGTATGGGAACTATACCACCCTTAATCTGTAGTTGTGAACTTTCCATAATTCAGGACATTTACAAGGACAGGTGCGTGAAAAGGGCCTGAAGGATCATTGGGGACCTGAGTCACCCCAACCACAAACTGTTCCAGCTGCTATCATCCAGGAAACAGTACTGCAGTATAAAAGCCAGGACCAACAGGCTCCAGGACAGCTTCTTGCACCAGGCCATCAGACTGATGAACTCACACTGATTTGAGTGTATTTCTATTGCACACCTCAGGTTCTATCACTGCAGAAGTCCAGGGAAGACGATCTCTGGCCTCACCAAACGTGTGAAATTGAGGTGCAAAACCCTGTTTGTGTGGATGTTCCGTGATGTGTTACCCCGTTACCAATCAGTACCATGAAATAACAGACAGTACTCCACGTGCCATTAAATGATTTAGCTTTATGATTCTCAATTTGACTAAAGGGTTGGGCCCATTTTAATGAAACAGTCCAACGTGCACACGTTGCAGCTCCCAGTTTCCCCTTTGCCGATCCACCTTCGATCTCCCCGGCGTTCGTCGGGTCATGGCTCTGCACCAGCCTCTTCGCTCTTCATCTCCCGCCGAACAAAAGGCCCAGCTCACCCCCGTGTCAGGCACACATCACGAAAACACTCCCTTCATTGGACAGCTCACATTCCAAAGCACCCGTTATCTCTAACCGTAACCCAGACACTGCTCCTACAGAGAGACCATTACGTTAGCAGTGACACCTCGTCTAACCGTAACCCAGACACTGCTCCTACAGAGAGACCATTACGTTAGCAGTGACACCTCCTCTAACCGTAACCCAGACACTGCTCCTACAGAGAGACCATTACGTTAGCAGTGATACCTCCTCTAACCGTAACCCAGACACTGCTCCTACAGAGAGACCATTACGTTAGCAGTGACACCTCCTCTAACCGTAACCCAGACACTGCTGCTACAGAGAGACCGTTACGTTAGCAGTGACACCTCCTCTAACCGTAACCCAGACACTGCTCCTACAGAGAGACCATTACGTTAGCAGTGACACCTCCTCTAACCGTAACCCAGACACTGCTCCTACAGAGAGACCATTACGTTAGCAGTGATACCTCCTCTAACCGTAACCCAGACACTGCTCCTACAGAGAGACCATTACGTTAGCAGTGACACCTCCTCTAACCGTAACCCAGACACTGCTGCTACAGAGAGACCGTTACGTTAGCAGTGACACCTCCTCTAACCGTAACCCAGACACTGCTGCTACAGAGAGACCGTTACGTTAGCAGTGACACCTCCTCTAACCGTAAACCCAGACACTGCTGCTACAGAGACCGTTACGTTAGCAGTGACACCTCCTCTAACCGTAAACCCAGACACTGCTGCTACAGAGAGACCGTTACGTTAGCAGTGACACCTCCTCTAACCGTAACCCAGACACTGCTCCTACAGAGAGACCGTTACGTTAGCAGTGACACCTCCTCTAACAGTAACCCAGACACTGCTCCTACAGAGAGACCGTTACGTTAGCAGTGACACCTCCTCTAACCGTAACCCAGACACTGCTGCTACAGAGAGACCGTTACGTTAGCAGTGACACCTCCTCTAACCGTAACCCAGACACTGCTGCTACAGAGAGACCGTTACGTTAGCAGTGACACCTCCTCTAACCGTAACCCAGACACTGCTCCTACAGAGAGACCGTTACGTTAGCAGTGAGACCTCGTCTAACAGTAACCCAGACACTGCTCCTACAGAGAGACCATTACGTTAGCAGTGACACCTCCTCTAACCGTAACCCAGACACTGCTCCTACAGAG
This sequence comes from Hemitrygon akajei, assembly GCF_048418815.1. NCBI lineage: Eukaryota > Metazoa > Chordata > Chondrichthyes > Myliobatiformes > Dasyatidae > Hemitrygon > Hemitrygon akajei. The sequence goes on along the minus strand of NC_133140.1, from coordinate 11,163,917 downwards.
AGACCATTGCATTAGCAGTGACACCTCGTCTAACCGTAACCCAGACACTGCTCCGACAGAGAGACCGTTACGTTAGCAGTGACACCTCGTCTAACCGTAACCCAGACACTGCTCCTACAGAGAGACCGTTACGTTAGCAGTGACACCTCCTCTAACCGTAACCCAGACACTGCTCCTACAGAGAGACCGTTACGTTAGCAGTGACACCTCCTCTAACCGTAACCCAGACACTGCTGCTACAGAGAGACCGTTACGTTAGCAGTGACACCTCCTCTAACCGTAACCCAGACACTGCTCCTACAGAGAGACCGTTACGTTAGCAGTGAGACCTCGTCTAACAGTAACCCAGACACTGCTCCTACAGAGAGACCATTACGTTAGCAGTGACACCTCCTCTAACCGTAACCCAGACACTGCTCCTACAGAGAGACCATTACGTTAGTAGTGACACCTCCTCTAACCGTAACCCAGACACTGCTCCTACAGAGAGACCGTTGCGTTAGCAGTGACACCTCGTCTAACCGTAACCCAGACACTGCTCCTACAGAGAGACCGTTACGTTAGCAGTGACACCTCGTCTAACCGTAACCCAGACACTGCTCCTACAGAGAGACCGTTACGTTAGCAGTGACACCTCGTCTAACCGTAACCCAGACACTGCTCCTACAGAGAGACCGTTACGTTAGCAGTGACACCTCGTCTAACCGTAACCCAGACACTGCTCCTACAGAGAGACCGTTACGTTAGCAGTGACACCTCCTCTAACCGTAACCCAGACACTGCTCCTACAGAGAGACCGTTGCGTTAGCAGTGACACCTCCTCTAACCGTAACCCAGACACTGCTCCTACAGAGAGACCATTACGTTAGCAGTGACACCTCCTCTAACCGTAACCCAGACACTGCTCCTACAGAGAGACCATTACGTTAGCAGTGACACCTTTCCCAGGGTGTTACACTCTCCCCCACAAACTTAGTCATGTCCTCATGACATTGAGATAATATGCCAATCCTTCATGCAAAGTGCAAAGTCCAACCCAGGTGTAAAAGGCAGTGACATAGCTCCCCACAGCGGTAGGGGCCACACTCTCTTCCCCCGGTGCTACATAGGCCAGCCTATCCGGTGGTCTCCTGATTCTTTGAGACCTCCTTACCCTGTCATCTACTTCTCCGGGTTCAGACATTCCTTGGGATATTTCTGGTCTACATGGCGAGGCCTCCCCCGGTCGATCCCTCGTGCCCACCTGCCACTCGGACCCCTCTGTCCATGGGCTGAGCTCCGCTTTATGCTCTGCAGGGTCCCGCTGCAACCCAGGCTGTCCACAGATAGCCCCCCCCCCCCCCCGATTTCACCTGACTCAGCGTGAGAAGGGTTGAGAATCTCTTCCTCAATCAGTGGGGAGTTTGCAAAAGGCAGCATGTACCACACCTCCACCTTCCTATATGAGTCCGTATCACTCTCAGGGGTGGGAGCCAGCTTAACCTCTCTGCTGTTGGCCCTGCAGTCACCCCGCATCGCCACAGACTCCCCTTACTCAGTGTAGGCCCCAGGTCGGCCTCCGCGTCAGCCTGCACCTCTTGTCCTGGGGCAGAAGTTGGTTACCATGGAGAATCTTGACCAGCCCATTCCCATCCTCTGGTTTCACCCGGAAAACTGGTACATTTGGCATTTGACTCTACACCACATTAGGGTGTGGCCACCCAGCGGTCAGCCAACTTGTGCTTCCCAGGTAGCCCCAAATTCCTTTTGAGGACTCGGTCTCCTGGCAGGAGTTGGGAGAACCTAACCTTTTGATCATGCCATCTCTTATTTTCTTGATTCTGCTTGGCAGCTGTGACCCCAGCTAATTCATAAGCCCTTTTCAGCTCCCTTCACATATCAGATACATTCTTCAGATAAATCTTTGGTGGTAGATCTTCCTCACTAGTCCCAAACCAAACATCGATGGGCAACCTTGCCTCATGCCCAAACATCAGATAATATGGCAAGTACCCAGTAGCTTCATTTCATGCACAGATGTAGCAGTGGACCAGATGTCCAATATGTTAACTCCATCTGCTCTTCTTGCTGATGTCCAAGGCTCCGAGCATGTCTAGCAGGGTCCGATTAAACCTCTCGGGCTGGGGATCACCCTGCGGGTGATAAGGCACAGTCCTCGACTTCTCAACTCCAAGCATGCTCAGTAACTCATGACCGAGTCTACTCTTGAAATTCCGTCCCTGATCACTATGTATCCATCTGGGGAGGCCATAATGAATGAAATGCTTCTCTCATAACAATTTGGCCACCGTGAACGCACTCTGGTCCTTGGTAGGGAAAGTTTGCGCATATCTGGTGTAGTGATCCGTGATGACTAAGACATTCGCCATGTTGCTGGCATCTGGCTCTATTGACAGGAAATCCACACACACCAGGTCCAGGGGCCCCGTACTCTGGAAGTGGGACAATGGAGTGGTCCTCGTAGGCAGCATCTTCCTCCGTATACATTGAATGCATGACTTGCAGTACTTTTCAACCTCTGGCTTCGTACGGGGCCAGTAGAACTGATGTCTGAGCAATCCATAGGTCTTTTCAACCCCAAATGTCCGGAATTATTGTGAAGCGACTTAAACCCCATCCTCCGATACTTCTCGGGCAGAACCAGCTGGGAACGTCAAGGTCGGTCCGGAGGTGATGTAACCCAGTATAGGATTTGGTTCCTCAACTCCAAACTGGGTGATTCTCTCAGTAATGGAGGCACCACAGTGTGTTTCGTCTTCTCTGCTTGGGCCACGTCTCTCTTTTCAACCACTGACCAAATGGTACTGATGCCCGGGTCATCTCGCTGAGCAGCTGTCATTTCCCCAGGACTCAATTCCAGCAACTAGTTTGTCTTCAGGGCAGTCAGGTTACAGAAAGCTTGTGGAATGGAAGTCCATCATCAGAAGTTCCCAACTGATGAACTGCTCGATCCTGCCCGTGCCTTTCCTCTGCCTTCACCGTGATGGAAAACTGGCACATGGCTTTTGCTGCTGAGGCAGGAACACTCTCCCACTCTCCGTCCCTGTCCAGCCCTTCATGAGCACATCAGGACAAAGCACCATCATCAATGATCCTACTTCCCGCCGGTAGATCAGGTTGAAATCACAGGCAGATGCCTGTAGCATCAAATTTTGACGAAGTCAGGATATAAGTTGGGGGATTGTTGTCCATCCTCACCTCAGACTTGGCTCTGTAGAGATAGTCAGCTTATCCATCACTGCCCATTTCAATGCCAGGAACTCCAACTTTTGCGTGGGATAGTCTTTCTCGGAGGGTGACAGACTCCAGCTGATGAATATAGCTGGTCTCAACCCAGTGCCCATGAGACTATGTGCCCAACATAGCTGACAGAAATCTCGCAGATCTGGCACTTGTCCAGGGAAAATTTTAACCCTTCAGCTCTCAGGTGGTCCAGCACCTTCAGTAGCCTCACTTCATGTTCCTCCAAGCTGGACCCGAACACAATGTAGTCATCCAGATAAACCAACACCTCAAGCAAGTTAATTTCACCCACCATTTTCTCCATGACATGCTGGAAAGTTGCAGGGGCTCCCAATATGCCCTGGGGCATCCTTTCAAACTGGAAGAATCCCAGTGGACATATAAATGCCATTTTCTGTTTGTCAGCCTCGCTCATGGGGATCCAGTAATACCCACTCCTCAAGTCCAGCACACTGACCCACTTCACACCACTCAGGCCGGCCGGTCTTCAATCCTCAGGACAGTGTACTGGTCAGGGACGGTGCGCCTGTTCAGAGTCCGATAGTCCACACACATCCGTACCTTCCCATTCTTCTTCCTGGCCACTACCATTGGGGATGGAGAGGGGCTTCAGGACTCAGTGATGGTCCCAGCTTCCTTCAACTTACACAAATGCTGCCAAACGTCCTCCACCTCTGCAGGGTCCAGTTGCTGTGACCTCTCTCTGAATGGGGTGTCCTCGATCACCTGGAGAGTGTGACAAGTGCAGTTGGAACAACCCACATCAAACTCGTCAGACACCTTCCAGCTTCAACATCTTCTCTATCAACTCCTCTTCCAACCTGCAGGTACCCGGAGGCTCGCTCTCCGAGTGGTTTCCCGTCATTCACACTCCCGTCTGAAGTGTCCCTCTTAACCACAGTTATAACAGGCAATACCAGCCGCTCCGCTCCTCACGGGACCCTGGTTGCTAGTACCGTCTCCTTAGAGGATCCGCCTCCCTATCAGCTCCACCATATGGGGGGGGAATGACAGCTGCTGATGACATCTCAGTTCTCAACTCTGCCACCATCTCCTCTACCACTCCCTGGGGCAGGCTATCTGTGGTCACTTCAGCACAGGGGACCACTGCCAAGGACTGTACCCCGCTGACAGAGGCTTCCCTCACCTCCAGCGCATTCTCCTCCTCTCGTACTTCTCTGATCAGCTCACCAAACGAGGAGGGGGCTTGTCTTACGAGACAGTCGGAGACTCCAAACGATCAGGTCCTGGGACTGGGCACCTTTCGCTATCTGGTCCATTCTTAACTGATCCACCTCGGCCGTTTGAATGGCCCCTCTGCGCTGCAAGCAATTTAGCTGCCTCTCCAGTCGAAAGATGTAGGCAGAAAGCTTCTGCCCCTTCTCCTGAAACTACGTCACGAGCTCCATTGGGCTTCCCGTCACACCAAACACCTTCTCTAGTGCTTGTATGCAGGCTGTAGGAGTGGCGGGGGGTTCTGTGACTTTACAGCTCTCACCATGTAGGCAGCCCTGTCTCTCAAACACTCAGCCATTCGCTGTCGTTTTACATCATCTAACGACTGAGAGTCTGCTCCGCCCAAGTCTCATACCCCTCATCCCCTTCAGTCCTGAGGACAGGCTGAGCCTACCATAGCTGGGACCTTGAACCTCACCAGAGAGGTAACTCAGAATTCAGTAGGATCATTGATGTTGATGCTTAGTCCTGATATGCTCATGAAGGGATGGAGAGTGGAGAGTGTACCCGCCTCAGAACTTCAACATTCACTTTCAGATGATCAATGGGGTAAAATTTATTATCTAGTTAATAATTCATCTATCTGTGCATGCCATTCCTTAATTCAGTTTAAGATAGTATATAGGGCCCATGTGTCTAAAGATAAATTGGCACATATATTTCCTAATATAAGCCCTATATGTGACAGATGTAACGTAGAGGTGGCTACTCTAACTCATATGTTTTGGTCCTGTGTAAGCTTAAATAATTTTTGGAGAGATGTGTTTAGAATACCATCTAAAGTTATAGATGCGGATGTTCAACCCAATTCACTTACAGCAATTTTTGGGATTATTCCAGAGGAAGTAGGTAGAGTATCTGCTTCCGCTCTACATGGGACAGCCTTTTCAACTTTACTGGCTAGGACAGCTATCTTGTTATACTGGAAAGAATCTAATCTGCCTACTGTCTTTTATTGGCTCTCCTCCGTTATGTCATGTCTAAGCTTGGAGAAAATTAGAAGCTGGACATTTGATACATCCTTTAATTTTGAGCAAGTCTGGCGACCCTTTATTCAATATTTTCATATGATTTAATTTATTTTTTATTTATTTATTTTTCTTTATTCTCTTCAGGGAAAATCTTTATCGGAAGCTGACCAGCAGGATGTTTTTTCTTTCTTTTTTCTTCTAATTTTATCCTCAAATGGACTGCCCAATCTTTCTTTTCTTTTTTTTTATTCCAATTTAGTTTAGTGGGGTTTTTTCCTTTATATAAATAAAATTTTCCAATTTTTTAAGTGATTTGTTAAGAGGAGTTGTGTTTTTTTTTATTATACTGTATATATAACAGCGTAACATTATACCTATTTGATTTTGACAATATATACTTTTCTTTACTGCTGTTTATATGTCTTTTGTATTATCTGTTTGCTAAACTTCTCCTCTGATTTGTACATCTTTTTTATTGGAAATCAATTAAAAAAATTGAAAAAAAGAATTCTCACTCTTCACTGGGGGACATGGACTAATTGGACATTCCAAATCCGACCACTCCCTTCCCTCGCTAAGCAGAAATGAGAGAACCCCGTCTCTGAAGTCTCTACCCCCAGCTATGGGAGACTCAATTTGTGATTTGGCCCGCTCCCCAGCCTCCTCCTCCTGGAAAGTGCGGACAGTCCATGGCACCCCCCACTTACCTGGGGGCCCAATAGTACCAGGCCGTTCCACTGCCGTTACGTCAGCGCTAGTCTGAACTAAAACAAAGTCTGTGCCCGTCATTTTATCAAATCTGCACCCCACAATCACAACTTTCCCTACAGCTTTAACTGTACTTAAAAGTCAAATTAACAATTCATCAGGAGTATGAATATTGTGATGGGCAAACCAAGTTTGAAATGGCGTCCAGAATTGACCCTATGAACTGTGCTGCTATGGGGAGAGAGAGAGGGAGAAGCGTCCAGTGCAAATGAGAGAGAGAGGGAGAAGCGTCCAGTGCAAATGAGAGAGAGAGGGAGGCAAGATTTAATGTTATGGTTCCTCTGCTGATTGTTTACCTTTCTCCAAGGACACTTTGCCTGCTTGTTAAGATTCCTGCAGAGAGAGCAGGGCGGAGCCGATTGATGGACAGCTGGTGTCCATCAAGTGGAGATAAAAAGCAGGTCTGTTGGGACACAGACAGACACACCACAGGACACTGAACGAGCTTTGTGCACCCACGTGAAGGTGGGGTTTTGGAGGATCGATTTGGGTGAAATCGATTAGTGGCTCACTGTGTGAGAAGGTACGACTGGTGGGGAATTATTTGTGTGTCCTCCCTTGCCTGGGTGATAGTTCTACCACTGAAGGACAGTCGAAGGTGATATGGTCATAGTCTGTGACCACAACAGGAAGATAACGGGAAGATCGACGGCATCACCTCTCTCTCCAACGTTACTCAAACAACTACCTCGAACTGAACTGAACTCTCTTCAGCATATTGTAAGACCGTATCCATTTACTCCTGGGTTTGAAAGAGCCTGGTTTTGGTTCCTATTTCCACACTTCTGTATATACCATTGCTAACCTGTTTCATATATTTGTATTTTATAGTACTGTATTGCTTAGTTTACTAATAAACACTATTAGTTACTAGTAATAACAGACTCCAATGTGTTTTCCATTTCTACTGGTCCTTTAACCCCGTCACAGGGTACGTGACAATATCTACCCCACTCAACACGTGCACATTCATTGCCAGTAATCCCATGGATGCACAACACCGGTTAACCCCTGCAGCATCCATGCCCACGTATCATAATCACTTTACCAGACAATAGTTTAGCACAGACTTAAACACACAACCCACTGGTTCAGTGCTCAGGGCAATCACATAGCATCCAACGAAATCAATCCTGGAACGATAACCGCACAATTGTATGCCTCAGGTTCTGTCACTGCAGAAGTCCAGGGAAGACGATCTCTGGCCTCACCAAATGTGTGAAATTGAGGTGCAAAACCCTGTTTGTGTGGATGTTCCGTGATGTGTTACCCCGTTACCAATCAGTACCATGAAATAACAGACAGTACTCCACGTGCCATTAAATGATTTAGCTTTATGATTCTCAATTTGACTAAAGGGTTGGGCCCATTTTAATGAAACAGTCCAACGTGCACACGTTGCAGCTCCCAGTTTCCCCTTTGCCGATCCACCTTCGATCTCCCCGGCGTTCGTCGGGTCATGGCTCTGCACCAGCCTCTTCGCTCTTCATCTCCCGCCGAACAAAAGGCCCAGCTCACCCCCGTGTCAGGCACACATCACGAAAACACTCCCTTCATTGGACAGCTCACATTCCAAAGCACCTGTTATCTCTAACCGTAACCCAGACACTGCTCCTACAGAGAGACCATTACGTTAGCAGTGACACCTCCTCTAACCGTAACCCAGACACTGCTCCTACAGAGAGACCATTACGTTAGCAGTGACACCTCGTCTAACCGTAACCCAGACACTGCTCCTACAGAGAGACCGTTACGTTAGCAGTGACACATCGTCTAACCGTAACCCAGACACTGCTCCTACAGAGACCGTTACGTTAGCAGTGACACCTCCTCTAACCGTAACCCAGACACTGCTCCTACAGAGAGACCGTTACGTTAGCAGTGACACCTCCTCTAACCGTAACCCAGACACTGCTCCTACAGAGAGACCATTACGTTAGCAGTGACACCTCGTCTAACCGTAACCCAGACACTGCTCCTACAGAGAGACCGTTACGTTAGCAGTGACACATCGTCTAACCGTAACCCAGACACTGCTCCTACAGAGACCGTTACGTTAGCAGTGACACCTCCTCTAACCGTAACCCAGACACTGCTCCTACAGAGAGACCATTACGTTAGCAGTGACACCTCCTCTAACCGTAACCCAGACACTGCTCCTACAGAGAGACCGTTACGTTAGCAGTGACACCTCGTCTAACCGTAACCCAGACACTGCTCCTACAGAGAGACCGTTACGTTAGCAGTGACACCTCGTCTAACCGTAACCCAGACACTGCTCCTACAGAGAGACCGTTACGTTAGCAGTGACACCTCGTCTAACCGTAACCCAGACACTGCTCCTACAGAGAGACCGTTACGTTAGCAGTGACACCTCGTCTAACCGTAACCCAGACACTGCTCCTACAGAGAGACCGTTACGTTAGCAGTGACACCTCGTCTAACCGTAACCCAGACACTGCTCCTACAGAGAGACCGTTACGTTAGCAGTGACACCTCGTCTAACCGTAACCCAGACACTGCTGCTACAGAGAGACCGTTACGTTAGCAGTGACACCTCGTCTAACCGTAACCCAGACACTGCTCCTACAGAGAGACCGTTACGTTAGCAGTGACACCTCGTCTAACCGTAACCCAGACACTGCTCCTACAGAGAGACCATTACGTTAGCAGTGACACCTCGTCTAACCGTAACCCAGACACTGCTCCTACACAGAGACCGTTACGTTAGCAGTGACACCTCGTCTAACCGTAACCCAGACACTGCTGCTACAGAGAGACCGTTACGTTAGCAGTGACACCTCGTCTAACCGTAACCCAGACACTGCTGCTACAGAGAGACCGTTACGTTAGCAGTGACACCTCGTCTAACCGTAACCCAGACACTGCTGCTACAGAGAGACCGTTACGTTAGCAGTGACACCTCGTCTAACCGTAACCCAGACACTGCTGCTACAGAGAGACCGTTACGTTAGCAGTGACACCTCGTCTAACCGTAACCCAGACACTGCTGCTACAGAGAGACCGTTACGTTAGCAGTGACACCTCGTCTAACCGTAACCCAGACACTGCTGCTACAGAGAGACCGTTACGTTAGCAGTGACACCTCGTCTAACCGTAACCCAGACACTGCTGCTACAGAGAGACCGTTACGTTAGCAGTGACACCTCGTCTAACCGTAACCCAGACACTGCTGCTACAGAGAGACCGTTACGTTAGCAGTGACACCTCCTCTAACCGTAACCCAGACACTGCTGCTACAGAGAGACCGTTACGTTAGCAGTGACACCTCGTCTAACCGTAACCCAGACACTGCTCCTACAGAGAGACCGTTACGTTAGCAGTGACACCTCGTCTAACCGTAACCCAGACACTGCTGCTACAGAGAGACCGTTACGTTAGCAGTGACACCTCGTCTAACCGTAACCCAGACACTGCTGCTACAGAGAGACCGTTACGTTAGCAGTGACACCTCGTCTAACCGTAACCTAGACACTGCTGCTACAGAGAGACCGTTACGTTAGCAGTGACACCTCGTCTAACCGTAACCCAGACACTGCTCCTACAGAGAGACCGTTACGTTAGCAGTGACACCTCCTCTAACCGTAACCCAGACACTGCTCCTACAGAGAGACCGTTACGTTAGCAGTGACACCTCCTCTAACCGTAACCCAGACACTGCTCCTACAGAGAGACCGTTACGTTAGCAGTGACACCTCCTCTAACCGTAACCCAGACACTGCTCCTACAGAGAGACCGTTACGTTAGCAGTGACACCTCGTCTAACCGTAACCCAGACACTGCTCCTACAGAGAGACCGTTACGTTAGCAGTGACACCTCCTCTAACCGTAACCCAGACACTGCTCCTACAGAGAGACCGTTACGTTAGCAGTGACACCTCGTCTAACCGTAACCCAGACACTGCTCCTACAGAGAGACCGTTACGTTAGCAGTGACACCTCGTCTAACCGTAACCCAGACACTGCTCCTACAGACAGACCGTTACGTTAGCAGTGACACCTCGTCTAACCGTAACCCAGACACTGCTGCTACAGAGAGACCGTTACGTTAGCAGTGACACCTCGTCTAACCGTAACCCAGACACTGCTGCTACAGAGAGACCGTTACGTTAGCAGTGACACCTCGTCTAACCGTAACCCAGACACTGCTGCTACAGAGAGACCGTTACGTTAGCAGTGACACCTCGTCTAACCGTAACCCAGACACTGCTGCTACAGAGAGACCGTTACGTTAGCAGTGACACCTCGTCTAACCGTAACCCAGACACTGCTGCTACAGAGAGACCGTTACGTTAGCAGTGACACCTCGTCTAACCGTAACCCAGACACTGCTGCTACAGAGAGACCGTTACGTTAGCAGTGACACCTCGTCTAACCGTAACCCAGACACTGCTGCTACAGAGAGACCGTTACGTTAGCAGTGACACCTCCTCTAACCGTAACCCAGACACTGCTGCTACAGAGAGACCGTTACGTTAGCAGTGACACCTCGTCTAACCGTAACCCAGACACTGCTCCTACAGAGAGACCGTTACGTTAGCAGTGACACCTCGTCTAACCGTAACCCAGACACTGCTCCTACAGAGAGACCGTTACGTTAGCAGTGACACCTCGTCTAACCGTAACCCAGACACTGCTCCTACAGAGAGACCGTTACGTTAGCAGTGACACCTCGTCTAACCGTAACCCAGACACTGCTCCTACAGAGAGACCGTTACGTTAGCAGTGACACCTCGTCTAACCGTAACCCAGACACTGCTCCTACAGAGAGACCGTTACGTTAGCAGTGACACCTCGTCTAACCGTAACCCAGACACTGCTCCTACAGAGAGACCGTTACGTTAGCAGTGACACCTCCTCTAACAGTAACCCAGACACTGCACCTACAGAGAGACCGTTACGTTAGCAGTGACACCTCCTCTAACCGTAACCCAGACACTGCTCCTACAGAGAGACCATTGCGTTAGCAGTGACACCTCCTCTAACCGTAACCCAGACACTGCTGCTACAGAGAGACCGTTACGTTAGCAGTGACACCTCCTCTAACCGTAACCCAGACACTGCTGCTACAGAGAGACCGTTACGTTAGCAGTGACACCTCCTCTAACCGTAACCCAGACACTGCTGCTACAGAGAGACCATTACGTTAGCAGTGACACCTCGTCTAACCGTAACCCAGACACTGCTCCTACAGAGAGACCGTTACGTTAGCAGTGACACCTCCTCTAACCGTAACCCAAACACTGCTCCTACAGAGAGACCGTTACGTTAGCAGTGACACCTCCTCTAACCGTAACCCAAACACTGCTTCTACAGAAAGACCATTACGTTAGCAGTGACACCTCCTCTAACCGTAACCCAGACACTGCTCCTACAGAAAGACCATTACGTTAGCAGTGACACCTTTCCCAGGGTGTTACACTATGCTACTTTAACTATTTTATTTATTATAAATGACTAGGATTGCACATTGCACATTTAGACGGAGACGTAACGTAAAGATTTTTCTCCTCATGAATGTGAAGTATGCAAGAAATAAAGTCAATTCAATTTCCCTCTCTCATATCTCCTTACCTGCCCATCACCTCCCTCTGGAGCTCCTCCCTCTTCCCTTTCTTCCATGGTCTTCTATCGTCTCCTCTCAGATTCCCCTTCTCCAATCCTGTATCTCTTTCACCAATCAACTTCCCAACTCTTCACTTCACCCCTCCACCCTGGTTTTATCTACCTTGTACTTCTTCCTCCCTCCCTCCACCTTCGTACTCTGACTTCTTCCCTTCCTTTCCAGTCCTGCTGAAGGTCTCGGCCCAAAACGTCGACTGTCCTCTTTTCCATAGATGTTGCCTGGCCTTCTGAGTTCCTCCAACATTTTGTTTATTACTCAGTCCTAACTCCCTCTCCTCTGTTGCCAAGAACGAACTTGCTCATAAGATGGTATACGGCAGTATCAGGGCCCCAACACAAGGTGACAGAACTACTGACTCTGAAACCCCTCTTTATACCTCCCTCTTTCTTTTAGCCTCTTTCCTATATCTGCAGCATCGAATGACATTGTGATTTCTGTCTCAAAGGAGGCTGATGTGAGAACATCTTTCAAAAGCTTGGACATTCGGAAGGCGTCAGGCCCTGATGGTGTGCCTGGTAGGACACTGAAAACCCGTGCCAACCACTGGCGGCAATGTTCAAGGACATCTTCAATCTCTCACTGCTGCAGACACAGGTTCCCACCTGCTTCAAAAGGGTGATAGTTTTTTCCAGTGGCCAAGAAGAGCAGGGTGAGCTGCCCAATGACTGTCACCCCAGTGGCGCTCACAGCTACTGTGATGAAACGCTTTAAGGGGTTGGTCGTGGCCAGAATCCAGTCCTGCCTAAGCCAGGACCTGGACCCACTTCAATTTGCCCATTTCCACAGGAGATTGAATCTCACTGGCTCGCCATTCGTCCTTGGATCACCTGGACAATTGTAATACCTACGTCAGGCTGCTGTTTATCGATTACAGCTCAGCATTTGACACAATCATACCCTCAGTTCTAATCAACAAGCTCCAAAACCTGGGCCTCTGTACCTCCATCTGTAACTGGATCCTTGACTTCCTTACTGGGAAATCACAGTCAGTGCAGATTGGAAATAACATCTCCTCCTCACTGACAATCAACACTGGTGCACCTCAAGGATGCTTGTTCAGCCCACTGCTCTACTCTCTCTACACACGTGACCGTGTGGCTAGGCACAGCTCAAACAGCATCTATAAATTTGCCAATGATACAACTATTGACAGAATCTCAGACAGTGACGAGGAGGTGTACAGGAGTGAGACAGATCAGCTGGTCGAGTGGTGTCGCAACAACAACCTCGCCCTCAACTTCAGTAAGAATTGACTGTGGACTTCAGGAAGAAGGGGAAGTCGAGGGAATATACACCAGTCCCCATTGAGGGATCAGCAGTAGAAAGGGGAAGCGGTTTAACTTCCTGGAAGTCAACATATCTCAAGATCTATCCTGTGCCCAACATACTGATGCAATTACAAAGAAGACATGACAGAGGCTCTAGGAATTTGAGAATTGGTATGTAACCAAAGGTGTACCTTGGAGAACATTCTAACCAGTCGTATGGAGGAGCCACTGTACAGTACATAAGAACATAAGAGATAGGAGCAGGAGTAGGCCATCATCATGGCTGATCTGACCATGGACTCATCTCCACCTACCTGCCTTTTCCCCATAACCCTTAATTCCCCTACTATGCAAAAATCTATCCAACCTTGTCTTAAATATATTTACTCAGGTAGCCTCCACTGCTTCTTTGGGCAGAGAATTCCAGATTCACCACTCTTTGGAAAAAGCAGTTCCTCCTCATCTTTGTCCTAAATTTACTCCCCCATGTCCCTTAGTTAAAGTTTCACCTACTAGTGGAGACAACTTTCCTGGCTCTATTTTATTTATCTTTTTCAAAGTTTTATATACAACTTTGTATTTCTATAAGATCTTCTCTCATCCTTCTGAATTCCAGTGAGTACAGTCCCAAGTGACTCAATCTCTCCTCATAGTTTAATCCCCTCATCTCTGGAATTAACCTGGTGAACCTCCTCTACACCACCTCCAAAGTCAGTATATCCTTCCTCAAGTAAGGAGACCAGAAATGCAGGCAGTACTCCAGGTGCAGCCTCATCAATACTCCACACAGTTGCAGCATAACCTCCCTGCTCTTAAATTCAATCCCTCTAGCAATGAAGACCAACAATCCATTTGCCTTCTTGATGCTGCACCTGCAAACCAACCTTTCGTGATCCATGCACAAGCACTCCCAAGTCCCTCTGCACAGCAGCACGCTGCAATTTTTTACCATTTAAATAATAATCTGATCTTTCATTTTTCCTTCCAAAGTGGATGACCTCTCATTTATCAACATTGTACTCCATCTGCCAGACCCTTGCCCACTCTCTTAACCTATCTATATCCCTCTAAAGACTCTCCGTATCTTCTATGCAAATTTGTTTTTTCACTCAATTTAGTACCATCGACAAACTTAGATACATTACACTCGGTCCCCTCTTCCAGATTGTTAATGTATATCATGAACAGCTGCGGGCACAGCACTGGCCCCTGTGGCACACCGCTCACCGCTGACTGCCACATGTATATCCCAACTCTTTGCTTTCTATTTGTTAACCAATCCTCTACCCGTGCTAATGCATCAACCCCAACTCAATGCATCCTTATCTTATGGATAAGTCTTTTATGTGGCACTTTTTGAAAGCCTTCTTGGAATCCAAGTAAATAATGTCCATCTGTTCCCCTCGATCCACTGTGCTCATTAAATCCTCAACAGTACTGTAAAAACCCACAGAAATTTTCAGCTCAGCCAACACCATCAGCGGGACTAACCACCCTAGTTCTATCAGGGGTACTAACCACCCCAGGACATCCAGGGATACTAACCACCCCAGTTCCATCAGGGGTACTAACCACCCTAGTTCCATCAGGGGTACTAACCACCCCAGGACATCCAGGGGTACTAACCACCCCAGTTCCATCAGGGGTACTAACCACCCCAGGACATCCAGGGGTACTAACCACCCCAGTTCCATCAGGGGTACTAACCACCCCAGGACATCAGGGGTACTAACCACCCCAGGACATCAGGGGTACTAACCACCCCAGGACATCCAGGGGTACTAACCACCCCAGTTCCATCAGGGGTACTAACCACCCCAGGACATCAGGGGTACTAACCACCCCAGGACATCCAGGGGTACTAACCACCCCAGTTCCATCAGGGGTACTAACCACCCCAGGACATCCAGGGGTACTAACCACCCCAGTTCCATCAGGGGTACTAACCACTCCAGGACATCTTCAAAAGGTGATGTCTGGAATAGACGGCATCCATCATTACGAACCCCCACCACCCGGCACAAGCCCTGTTTCATGCTACCATCAATGAAAAACACACACAAAGCGTTCAGGAACAGGATTTACCCCTCCACCATCAGATTACTGAACGGACAACAAACCCAGTACCTCACTGTTTTTCCCCTCTTTCTGCGCTACTTATTTATTGTTCTATATTAATCATTGTAATTTATACTATTTTATTGTGTATTCCACTGTCCTGCTGCCGCAAAACAATAAATTTCTTTACAGCGATATTAAACCTGATTGATTTTCTCTGATCAGTAGCCGCCGGGTGTGAGCACTCCGGATCCGGTCCTCCGAGCCTCGGGGGGCGCTGCCGGCGGGAGGAGGAGGAGGTCGCTCTTGCCGACGGCGCCGCCTCGTCGTTCGCGGCCTTGCCGACGGCGCTGGCTCCTCGACTCTCGGCCTCATGCCAGTGGACAGCAAGCGAGTGCGCGCCCCGGAGGAATCGCAGTCTCCGCTGCTGTTCGCGCGGGAGGATGGCGGGTCGAAGCCGTGTCCGCTGGTTCCACGGGCGGATGGGCGAGCGCCGGCCGAGCCGAGGCCGGTGTTTGCGCGGGCCGGGCTGGTGAGCCAAGCAGACGGGTCGGTGTATGCCGAGTGCGGTCGCAGTAAGGTGCTGTGCGCCGTGTACGGGCCCCGCAACGGTGAGCGCAAGGAGGAGCGGCGCCTCAGCGGAGCCACCCTGAGCTGCGAGTTCCGGTGCGTGAGTCGGGGCCGGGGCCGGGGTCGGGGTCGCTTCCCCTGTGAAGAAGCCTTACTGAGGCTTCACATTCACTCTGTCTCGGCCTTTCAGTCTTCGATAAGTTTCAGTAAGATACCCCTTCTCTCTTCTAAACTCCATCAAGTGCAGGTGCAGAGCCATCAAAAGCTTCTAATATGTTAACTCTTTCATTCCTGTAATCGTGTTTGTGAACCTCCTCCTCTCTAATGCCAGCTCATAAGTTCTTAGATAAGGGGCCCAAAATTGCTCATAATATTCAAAGTGTGGTCTAACCAATACCTTATAAAGCCTCAGCATTTACATCCTTGATTTTGTATTCTAGTCCTCTCAAAATAAATGCTAAAATTACATTTGCCTTATTTACCATTGACTCAACCTGCAAGTTAACCTTTAGGGAATCTTACATGAGGACTCCCAAATCCCTTTGCTCTTCTGATTTCTGGGTTTTCTTCTCGTTTATAAAGTAATGTATGCCTTTATTACTTCTACCGAAGTGTATGACCTTACACTTCCCTGTACTGTATTCCATCTGCCACTTCTTTGCCCATTCTCCCAAGCTGTCTAAATTCTTCTGTAGACTCCGCTTCTTCAACACTCCACCTGTCTTTGTGTTGTCCGCAAAATTGGCCAAAAAGTCATCAATTCTGTCATCAAAATTATTGACGTAATGTGAAAATAAGTGGTCCCAACACGGACCCCTGTGGAACACCACTAGTCACCAGCAGCCAACCAAATGGGCTCCCTTTATTACCACTCTTTGTCTCCTGCCAGTCAGTCAATCTTCTATCCATGCTACAATCTTTCCTGTGATACCATGGGCTCTTGTTTAGCAACCTCATATGCAGCACCTTGTCGTAGGCCTTCTGAAAAGCCAAGTAAACAACATCCTCTTAACACTCCATTGTCTATCCTCCGTGTTAATTTCCTCAAAGAATTCCAATGGGGTTGTCAGGCTAGATTTCCCCTTAAGAAAACCATGCTGACTTTGGCATATTTTATTTACCTACAAGTATCCAGAAACCTCATCTCTGACCTCTTCTGAAGTTAGATTAATTGGCCTATAATTTTCTGTCTTTTGCCTCCCTTCTTAAAGAATGAAGTGATATTTGCAATTTTCCTGTCCTCCAGAACCATTCTAGAATCTAGTGATTCTTGAAAGATCATTAATGCCTCCACAATACCTCTTTCAGAACCTTGGGGTGTCGTCCATCTGATGACTTATCTATCTTCTGGCAGTTCGGCTTCCCAAGCACCTTCTACTGAGAAATTACAACTGCACTCAGTTCTACCTCTCGACACTCTTGAATTTATGGCATACCTGCGGTGTCTTCCGCAGAGAAGACTGATGCAAGATACTTTATCTATCACTTCCATGTTCCCATTACTACCTCTCCAGTGTCATTTTGCAGTGGTCCAATATCCACCCTCACCTCTCTTACATTTTACATACAGTATCTGAAAAAAAATGTTGGCGTCCTCTTTTTATTATTACCTCATATTTAATTTTTCTTTCCTTATTGCTTTTTTAGTTGCCTTCTGTTGGTCTTTTAAAAAAAACTTCCCACTAATATTTGCTACATTATATTCCTTCTCCATAAGACATAGGAGCAGAAATAGGCTATTCACCCCTTTGAATCTGCTCCACCATTCCATCATGGCTGATCCTGGATCCCACTCAACCACATACACCTGCCTTCTCGCCATATCCTTTGATGCCCTGACCAATCAGGAAACGATGAACTTCTGCCTTAAATATACCTGTGATCTTGGCCACCAGCACAGTCTGTGGCAGAACAGTCAACAGATTCACTGCTCTCTGGCTAAAAAACTCCTCCTCACCTCTCTCCAAAAAGGACACCCCCTCGATTTTGAAGCTGTGCCCTCTAGTTCTGGACACTCCCACCAAAGGAAACATTCTCTTCACAACCACCTTATTCGGTAGGTTTCAATCAAATCCCCTGGCTTTCTTTTAAATGCCAGTCAGTACAGGCCCAAAGGTGTGAAACACTCCTCACATGTTAACCCCTTTATTACCAGAATCATCCTCGTGAACCTCCTCTGGACTCTTTCTGATGACAACACATCCTTTCTGAGATATGGGGCTCAAAACTGTTGACAATACTCCAAGTGTGGCCTGACGAATGTCTTATGAAGCCTCAGCATTATCTCCTTGCTTTTATATTCTATTCCCCTTGAAATAAATGTCAACATTGCATTTGCTGCCTTTACCACAGACTCAACCTGTAAATTAACCTTCTGGAAGTCTTGTACAAGGACTCCTAAGTCCCTCTGCACCTCTGATGTTTGAACCTTCTCCCTGTTTAGATAATAGTCCGCACTATTGTTCCTTTGACCAAAATGCATTATCGTACATTTCCCAACACTATTCCATCTGTCACATTTTTGCCCATTCTTCCAATTTGGTCCCGGTCCTGCTGTAATCGCATTGCTTCCTCAGCACTACCTACCCCTCCACCTATCTTTGTATTTTCCACAAACTTTACCACAAAGCCATCAATTCCATTATCTATCTAAATCATTGACAAACAATATGAAAAGTAGCGGTCCCAATACTGACCCCTGAGGAACATCACTTGTCACCAGCAACCAACCAGAAAAGGCCTCTTTTATTCCTACTCACTGCCTCCTACCTATCAGCCATTGCTCTATCCATGCCAGTATCTTTCCTGCATTTTATCTTGTTAAGCAGTCTTGTGTGGCAGCTTAGCAAATGCCTTCTGAAAATCCAAGTAAATGATATCCACTGCCTCTCCTTTGTCCAATTGCTTGTTACTTCCTCAAAGAACTGTCAGGCAAGAGTTCCCTTTACAGTAACCATGCTGACTTTAACTTATTTTATCATTAGTCTACAAGTACCCCGAAACCTCATCCTTAATAATGGACTCCAACACTTTCCCAACCACTGAGGTTAGGCTGACTGGCCATAACTTCCTTTCTTTTGCCTTCCTCCCTTCCTAAAGAGTGCAGTGACATTTGCAATCTTCCAGTCCTCCAGGACCGTGCCAGAATTAAGTGATTCTTGAAAGATCATGACCAGAGCATCAGTTATCTCTTCAGCAACCTCTCTCAGGATTTTGTGATGAAGGTAGAGCAGTAGATATAGTGTATATGGATTTCAGCAAGGCATTTGATAAGGTGCCCCATGCAAGGCTTATTGAGAAAGTAAGGAGGCATGGGATCCAAGGGGACATTGCTTTGTAGATCCAGAACTGACTTGCCCACAGCCTTCAGCCCTCTATTTTTCTGTGCTCCATGTACCTATCCAGGAGTCTCTTAAAAGACCCTCTCATATCCGCCTCCACCATCATTGCTGGCACACACCACTTTCTGCATTAAAAAAAACTTAGCGCTGACATCTCCTCTGTACCTATTTCCAAGCACCTTGAAACTATGCCCTCTCATGTTAGCCATTTCAGCCCTGGGGAAAAGCCTCTGATTATCCACACCATCAATACCTCTCATCATATTTTACACCTTTATCAGGTCACCTCTCATTCTCCATTGCTCTAAGGAGAAAAGGCCAAGTTCACTCAACCTGTTCTCATAAGACATGCTCCCCAATCCAGGCAACATCTTTGTAAATCTCCTCTGCACCCTTTGTATGGTTTCCTCATCCTTCCTGTAGTGAGGCAACCAGAACTGAATACAGTACTCCAAGTGGGGTCTGACCAGGATCCTATATAGCTGTAACATTATTTCTCGGCTCCAAAGCTCAATCCCATGATTGATGAAGGCCAATGCACCGTATGCCATCTTAACCACAGAGTAAACCTGCGTAGCTGCTTTGAGTCCTATGGACTCAGACCCCAAGATCCCTCTGATCCTCCACACTGCCAAGAGTCTTGACATTAATGCTGTATTCTGCCATCATATTTGACCTACCAAATTGAACCACCTCACACTTATCTGGGTTGAACTCCATCTGCCACTTCTCAGCCCAGTTTTGCATCTAATCAGTATCCCAATGTAACCTCTGACAGCCCTCCACACTATCCACAACACCTCCAACCTTAGTGTCATCAGCAAATTTACTAACCCATCCCTCCACTTACTTATCCAGGTCATTTATAAAAATCACAAAGAGTAAGGGTCCCAGAACAGATCCCTGAGGCACTCCACTGGTGACCGATGTCCATGTAGAATATGACCCATCTACAACCACTCTGCTTTCTGTGGGCAAGTCAGTTCTGGATCTACAAAGCAATGTCCCCTTGGATCCCATGCCTCCTTACTTTCTCAATAAGCCTTGCATGGGGCACTTTATCAAATGCCTTGCTGAAATCCATATACACTATATCTACTGCTCTACCTTCATCTATGTGTTCAGTCACATCCTCAAAAAATTCATTCAGGCTCGTAAGGCACAACCTGCCTTTCACAAAGCCATGCTGACTATTCCTAATCATATTATGCCTCTCCAAATATTCATAAATCCTGCCTCTCAGGATCTTCTCCATCAACTTACTGAAGTAGTACTCACTGGTCTATAATTTCCTGGGCTATCTCTACTCCCTTTCTTGAATAAGGGAACAACATTCGCTACCATTCAATTCTCTGTAACCTCTCCCGTCCCCATTGATGATGCAAAGATCATTGCCAGAGGCTCAGCAATCTCCTCCCTCGCCTCCCACAGTAGCCTGGGGTACATCTCATCCAGTCCCGGTGACTTATCCAACTTGATGCTTTCCAAAAGCTCCAGCACATCCTCTTTTTTAATATCTATATGCTCAAGCTTTTCAGTCCGCTGTAAGTCATCCCTACAATTGCCAAGATCCTTTTCCGTAGTGAATACTGAAGCAGAGTATGTGTTACCTTCTCTGGTTCCATATGCACTTTTCCACTGTCACACTTGATTGGTCCTATTCTCTCATGTCTTATCCTCTAGCTTTTCACATACTTGTAGAATGCTTTGGGGTTTTCCTTAATCCTGCCCACCAAGGCCTTCTCATGGCCCCTCCTGGCTCTCCTAATTTCATTCTTAAGCTCCTTCCTGCTAGCCTTATAATCTTCTAGATCTCTGTTATTACCTAGTTTTTTGAACCTTTTGGTAAACTCTTCTTCTTGACTAGATTTACAACAGTCTTTGTTCACCATGGTTCTGTACCCTACCATCCTTTCCCTGTCTCATTGGAACGTACCAATGCAGAACTCCATGCAAATATGCCCTGAACATTTGCCACATTTCTTCCGTACATTTCCCTGAGAACATCTGTTCCCAATTTATGCTTCCAAGTTCCTGCCTGATAGCCGCATATTTCCCCTTA
The DNA here is from genome assembly GCF_048418815.1 of Hemitrygon akajei. NCBI lineage: Eukaryota > Metazoa > Chordata > Chondrichthyes > Myliobatiformes > Dasyatidae > Hemitrygon > Hemitrygon akajei. The sequence goes on along the minus strand of NC_133140.1, from coordinate 11,142,753 downwards.
ATCCAATTAAACGCTTTTCTAATTTGTCTGTTCCTATCCCTCTCCACTGCTTGTATCACTATCTCCAAAATACTCTCCCACTGAGCGATCTGACACTTGACCAGGTTCATTTCTCAATACCAGATCAAGTACAGCTTCTCCTCTTGTAGGCTTATCTACATATTGTGTCAAGAAACCTTCCTGAGCACACCTAACAAACTCCACCCCATCTATATGCCTCACTCTACAGAGATGTGAATTGATACTTGAGAAATTAAAATCTCCCACCACAACAACTCTTATTATTATACCACCCATTTCTTTGTCCCCCATTACTACCTCACTAGCATCATTTCCCAGTGGTCCAATAGCAACTCTCATCTCCCTTTTACTCTTTTTAACTTTTTGTTCTCTTTTGCTTTTATGCTGTCTTTGACTTCCTCTGTCAGCCGGTGACTCATCCTCCCTTTAGAGCACTTCTTTGGGATGCATCTATCCTGCACCTTCTGAATTGTTGTTAGAAACTCCAGACATTGATGCCTTACCATCATTCCTGCTACTGTACTCTTCCAGTCAACTTTAGCCAACTCGTCTCTCGTGTCTCTGTAATTCCCTTTACTCAACTGTAATGCTAATATATCTGACTTTATCTTCTCCCTCTCAAACTGCAGGGTGCATTCTAACATTTTACAATCACTATCGCCTAAAGGTTCCTTTAACCTTCAGCTCTCTAATCAAATCTGGTTTATTACACTTTTCCCTAGTGACCTCAACCACAAGTTGCTCTAAAAAGCCATCTCATTGGCACTGTACAAATTCCTTTTCTTGGGATCCAGCGCCAACCTGATTTTCCCATCAATCTGCATATTGAAATCCCCCATGACTATCATAACATCATCTTTTTAAAGTGATTTCTGTCTCCTGTTGTAATTTATACCCCGTATTCTGTCTACTGTTATGAGGCCTGTATATAATTCCCACCAAGGTCTTTATACCGTTGCAGTTTCTTAATTCTGCCCACCAGGATTCTACATCTTCCTATCCTATGTCACCTCTTTCTTGGTATTTGATTTCATGTTTTACCAACAGAGCCACCCCTCACACATTGCCTACCTGCCTGTCCTTTCAATACAATGTGTATCCTTGGATGTCTGCTCTCAACTACCATCTTTTTTCAGCCACTGGTGCCCACAACATCTCTAACTGCTAAAAGACCATCTATCTTATTCCATATACTGCATGTGTTCAAATATAACACCTTTAGTCCTGTATTCATCATCCTTTTGGATTTTGCCCCCATGTTAGATTTACCTCATCCAACTGACAGCAATTTTGCCCGATCATCTGCCTCAGTCTCATTGCACACTGCACTTACTTGAATACAAACTGCCCCATCCCTGGTCCTATCACTCTGGTTCCCATCCCCTTGCCAAATCGCTTAATCCCTCCCCAACAACTCTAGCAAATCTGCCCACAAAGAAATTGTCCTCCTCAGGTTCAGGCGTAGCCTGTCCCTTTGGGCATAGGATGTGAAATTTGTGGTTATGCTTTAAAAGCACAGTACAAAGACATAAAATTACTAGGAATTACAAATATCAATGAACAGTACAAAGAAAGGAATGAAGTAATATTCATGGCTCCTGCGCCTGATCCCCTCTGATAGTCCTGAAAAGGGGGAAATCTCCCAGATAGTGAGGCTCCTTCATGAGACATCACCTTTTGATGGGTTTCTCGCTGGTGGGGACGGATGTGCCTTCGGAGCTGGCTGGGTCTGCAGAGCTACAACCCTCTGCAACCTCTTTTGGTCCCGTGCATTGGAGCCTCTAGACCAGGCAGTGATGTAACCAGTCAAAAGGCTCTCCACTCTGAAATCTACAGAAATAGTTGAGGTATTCAGTAAATTCACCAGCAACCTGTCCTCTTCCTCAAGGGGCTAAGTTCCAGACCTTGCCACTTCACCACAACACTAGAAAGAATTCTCTTTCTCATACTGAAAAATGTAATTCTTTGCTGGATTTGTTTTCTTTCTAGATTTGCCCCATTCTCCTGCAAGGAGAGAGCTGCTTGGATTCAGAGCAACTTAGAAAAGGAGTATTCTTTGATTATGGAGCAGAGTTTGCAGCCTGCCATCTGCCTCCATAAATACCCCAGGTCTCAGATTGAGGTGTACGTTGTGGTTCTGGAGAATGATGGCTCCACCCTGGCAGCTGCACTGACCTGTGCCTCCATGGCGCTGGCAGAGGCAGGCATTGAGATGTACGACGTGGTCGTGGGCTGCTCCTTGAGGCAGTGTGGTGCCATCTCCCTGCTGGACCCGACGGTGGCCGAGGAGTTCAGTGCCGCCAGCTGCAGGGGTTTGGATAACGGCAGCGTGACGGTGGCATTGCTGCCCACTCTTAACCAGATCTCGGGACTGGTGTCGAAGGGAGAGTGGGAGGAGCAAACATCGGTGGAGGCAATCAAGTGTTGTGTTGAAGGTTGCCAGAAACTCTACTCCGTGGTTCAGCAGTGTCTAACCAAATCGGTTAAGAGGAAGATCCCGCAACTTGTCAATAAGGCTTAGGTGAACTTTTGTTCAAGGACATTCCGGTAAATACTTTTCTTAATGTGAAAATTTGTTTTTTTAAACCAGTATTTTCTAAACTTAAATGATTCAAATTATAAAATATACCTTGTTGAAAATCATTAACTGTTGGACAGTATTCTCACTTAAGACCGAGTAGAACAAGATCACTTTCAGACTCAAGCTACAGACTGGAAACAAGCTGGGGTGCATTGAAGATATTCATCCAACATGTCTTAGTAGCCAGCAGATCCCAGACATTCAGCGCTGTCTTAATTTCCCATCTGAGAAAACTGGCAGTGAAACATTGGTGAAGAACAGGACTATTTTATCATTTCTTCTACAAGTATTCTCCCCTTTTCAACTAATTGGAATGCGAGCTAAGTGGAAACTGCAGCTCAGCTAAATGATGCGATTCACTTATCCAGCACAGTGCAGGAGACAGCAGACACTAGAGCAAAAAGAATCAATCTGCTGGAGGAATTCAGCGAGCCAAGCCATGGGGGTCAATGTCTCAGATCAGCCCTAGCCCGAGGCAGCAACTATCCCTCTGCCTCCACAGATGCTACCTGACTTGTTGAATTCCTTCTGTGAAGATCAATCCTTGTATCGAGAGAGGGAATGTCTGCTGACTGCTCACTGTGGGTAAACTGAACTGGATCAGGCTCGATGTTGTCAGGGAACATAAGCATGCAAAAGAGAACAGTTCCAAAATGAAATTTGATTCTAAGCCATGCTAAGCAGCTGGAGTGAGTGTCATTCCTTGCCCTGCTGAATTAAGAAGGGCTTTAGTAGAGACAAGGCACAGAGGAACAGAAAGATCATCCAGTCATCCCATTTGCCAGCTTCTGTGTCGAACTTTCTTAACAAATAAAGTTAACAAATCCCAATGACAGTTGCATCATTGTACTACATGTACTGAGTTGTAACTCAGGAAATTTACAGCACTTCTATCAACTATCATAAGTGACAACTTTGCTGAGTTGCAGAAAAGCAATGTTCTATGTTGATGGAACATAGAACATTACACACTGTACACGTCCTTTGGGCCACAAACTTTACATCTACTCTAAGATCAATATAACCTTCCCTCCTACATAACCGTCCAATTTTCTACCATCCACATGCCTACCTAAGAGATGTTAAATGCCTCTAATGTATGTCTCCACCACCACCCCTGCCTGAGCATTCCATACACTCACTGCTCTGTGTAAAAAAAAAACACTACCTCTGACATCCCACTTTACTTTCTTCCAATCAGTTTAAAATTATGCCCCTTCATGTTAGCCATTTCTGCCCTGGGGAAAGTCTCTGACTGTCCATTCAATTTATACCCTTTCATCATTTTGTATACCTCTATCCAGTCACCCCTCATCCTCCACTACAAAAAGAAAAGCCCTGGTTCACTTAACCTATCCTCATAAGACATGCTCTCTAATCCAGGCAGCAGCCTGGTAAATCTGATCTGTACCCTCTCTACAGCTTCCACATCCTTCCTGTAATGAGGTGACCAGAACTGAACACAGTATTCCCAAGTGTGGATCATCACACTGGATCAAGTGTTAATTTTCCGTTGCAAGTAGAGGTGCAATATATTTCTCTCAAATAAACATGATAAATTTGTTGAAATTAAAAGGAAATTTAAAAAAAGTTTTAATTTGTGGGGAGTGGGATGTCTCTGATAGGGTAAAATCGGGGTGACCATTGTATAAACCAGGTTATCTACTCCAGTGGTCCCCAAACACCGGGCCTCAAAGCATGTGCTACCGGGCCGCGAGGAAACGATATGATTTGGCGATATGAAACGATATGAGTCAGCTACACCTTTCCTCATTCCCTGTCACACCCACTGTTGAACTTGAATGCACGCGAGGTCATTACGCATGCGAAGTTATTACCCACGAGGTCATTGGTCGCTTAAACGCAGTGATACCCTTGCACCAGGGATCACTGTTTGGGTAACTGGCCGCCTCGTGTGGCTGGCAAGAAGGAGCACCTGGAGCGCAGACAGATGGACGCCACCTCTAAATCTGCTTAGCACACCGAATGTTCGTGGGGAACCTGGTGCTAAGATTTTCGCAGATGACCTAATTCGGGCTCGGTTTATAAGTAGCAGAGCAGCTACCTCGCTGCGATCTACTGAAAGTCATCCCTCGAGCCAAACTTTTGTCGGCTGCTCTCTCCAGACTGTAACCACCGCAGCCCCGGTACGGGGCTTGTCCCTTACCTTGTCTTCTCCCTTGTGTGTTGCAATGATTTTATATGTTCATACGAGGAAAATATACGCTGTGTGTTTAATATCCAAACGTTACTTAAAATGTTATGCTATTGACTTATAAGTGAGTTATCACTATATTCATGCGAGGAAAACGTGCACTGCGTGCTTTAATATTAAATTCGTTAGATAAATGCTTTTAGAAACGAAATTGAGTGTATTAGCCGCTTATAAGTGATTTATAGTTGACTTATCACCTATATTCCGGTCGTGATTCACAACCCCCCCCCCCACCCCCGCTGCGAGAATATTGCCAATATGAAACCGGTCTGCGGTGCAAAGAAGGTTGGTGACCCCTGAGCTAGTCAGTGAGTGAGTGGGAGCAGTTAGAAAAGAGAACATGCACAAAAGAACACAAACAACTGCCCTGTCCCCAAACACACCCCCACCCCCCAACCCCTCTGCTCACGCATACCCAATAATTCAACCTGGCCTTGCCCCACCAAACTTCTTTCTTCCTTTTCCCCCGATTATGTCCATGACACCTCAATGATCTCTACCGTTTGTTATTTCCTGGTCCCGACAGATTCAAGGGCCATTTACACTTCCTTCCTTCTTTAGAATGGTCTAAAGACTCTGCTTCTTCCTGGCAGCCCTTCCAGTTCCTCATTACCAACATGCACATTGACCCAGCTAAATGTTCACAGTTTGAACACCTTCACCTTCAGCTCCACTTGCTGGGTCCTGGCCCTGCCTGTCTGTGGAACAGTATGTGTTTCAACTCTTGCTGCACAACATTGGAGCTGCCTCCTGCACTTGTGCAGAACACAACAGTTTCATTATTTTTGCTGCCAGTTCCCACCCTGCCCTTCCCTTCACATGGTCCCAGACGGACTCTTTCTTTCCTGGATCTGTCTGTTTCCTCCTCAGGAGAGAGGATTATTAAACCACTCCCCACTCCAAACTTGACTCCCACAGCTATAGATCACGGTACAGGCCCTTTGGCCCATGATGTTTTGCTGACATTTTTTCTGAGAATCTAATTCTTCCTTCTCACATAGGCTTTCATTTTTCTGTCATCCATATGCCTACCTAAGAGTTCCTTAAATCTCCCTAATGTATCTGCAACTACCACCACTCTGTAAAAACACCCCTCGTACAATCCACCACCTTAATATTATACCCTTATTAGCCATTTCCACCTTGGGTAAAAGTCTGGTTATCCTCTCAATCTTCACCACTCTTCCTCCCACCTTGCTTTGTGCTAGAATCCATTACCTCAGTTCCTCCCTTGTATTTGCTCTGATAATGTCCAGATAAAGGGTTTTGGCCCCAAGTGTCAACTTTCTCTCCACAGATGCCACTTGACTTGTTGAGTTCTTCCAGCATTGTGTCTGCTGCTCAAGATTTCCAGCACTTTCATAATCTCTACAGCATCCCGACTGTAAAGTATGGTAAAGCATGTTATGAGGATGCTTTTCAGCAGCAGGGACCTGGAAATCTGGTCAGGATTGATGGGAAGATGAATACAGGGAGATCCTGAATAAATATATAAGACCTTGGTTAGACCCCACTTGGAAGACTATGTTCAGTTCTGGTTGCCTCACTACAGGAAGGATGTGGAAACTATAGAGAGAGTGCAGAGGAGATTTACAAGGATGTTGCCTGGATTGGAGGGCATACATTATGAGAATAGATTGAGTGTACGTAGCCTTTTCTCCTTGGACTGACACAGGATGAGAGGTGTATAAGATGATGAGAGGCATTGATTGTGTGGATAGCCAGAGGCTTTTCCCCAGGGCTGAAATGGCTAACACGGGGGGGGGGGGGGCATAGTTTAAGCTGCTTGAAAATGGGTACTGAGGGGATGTCAGGGGTAAGTTTTTCACACAGAGTGGTGGGTGGATACAATAGGGTTTTTTAAGACCCTCTTAGATAGGTACATGGAGCTTAGAAAAATAGAGGGCTATGCACTAGGGAAATTCCAGGCAGCTTCTAGAGTAGGTTACACGGTCGGCACAACATTGTGGGCCAAAGGGCCTGTGATGTGTGTAGATTTCTATGTTCTGTGTAAAAATCTGCTAGCCTCTGCCAGAAAGTTTAAACTGGAGAGGAAGTTTGTCCTTCAGCAGGATGACCCAAACCAAAGCACACTGCCACAGTAACCACGGAGTGACTATTAATGAAGAAAACTGATGTGTTTGAGTGGCCTAGTCAGAGTCACGACCTTAACTCAATCAAACAGCTGTGGCAAGACCTCAAGATTGTTGCCTACTACCACTCCCCAACTAACTAGGCACAGCTTGAGCAATTTTGTAGAAGGAACGGGCAAATCTTGCTCCACCACATTATGCAAAGCTAATAGAAACTTACCCAAAAAAACAACTGGCTACTATAGCTGGGCGAGATGGTCCAACTAAGTATTAGGCAAAGAGGGATGAACACTGAACTGTTGACATCTCCGGTTTTGATTTTTTTAGTTTTTCATGCTTTACAGTTTTCCGTGTTCTTTAGGCTCTACTGTGAAAAAAGGAGTATGTGATTCACAAATCAAACATATCAGTTAAATTCTCATTTATGTGAGCAAAGGGTTTAGGCCGAATACTTTTTCAAGGTACTATAGAATAATACAGTGCAATACAGGCCCTTCAAGCCCATGATGTGTAGAACTTTAATCTGCTCTAATAATAATCTAACCCTTCCTTCCTACATAGCTCTCCATTTTTCTATCATCCATGTGATTTTTCTAAGAGTTGCTTGATTGGCTCTAATGTATCTGCCTCTACCAACACCCCCTGGCAGGGCATTCCACTCACTCACTGCTCTTTGTGTACAGAGTGGGAGCCCTAGCTCGCTCAGTGATCTTCATAAAACAGGCCCTCGGGTACGGAGTTACTGCTCAGAAATTAGGGACAACCCTGGGAATTACAGACCAATGTGTCATTCTTCAGTGATGGGCAACCCCTTGAGTGAAGAAGTTCCGCCACAGGTTCCCCGTAAATATTTCATCTTTCTCCCTTAACCCATGACCTCTGGTTGTAGTCTCCTCCAAACTCTGGAAAAAGCCTGCTTGCCTTTGTTCTATCTATACAGTACCACCGAAATTGTGCTGAGGTGAGGGCCAGGGAAGTATTTTTCCTGCTCCGTTCGGCGAGAGGGCGCTGTGAGAATACAGGTGCGGGAGATGGAGGAGATGCGAATCCATCAAACATGGCGGGGGTTAGATATGTTTCCTGAGCAAGGGAAGCGTTTGAGAAGTCAGCGGGATGTAGCAGGGACAGACAGAAATGAATGGTGTCCTAACAGGTGACGAGGATGGGAGATGTACTCAAGGTCGCTGTGGGTTTATCGGTGGATAGTTTGTCTCCTGAGATAAATAAATGAATGAACGAGGACCTCTACCTGCCTCGATAAATCTAAACCTGAAATCTATGGCCTTGCAGAAAATGGGCTGGATCACTTCACTTGCCTATAATTTTCAGGATATGGTGGTCGAACCCGAGTCGTACATACAGTTACAGGGTCGTAAACTCAAAGTGAGAGACCTTATCGGGGTTATAAACGACATATGCCAGTGATAATTAAATCTGATTCTGAATTTATATAGCTACAGACATAGATATAAAGTTACATAATTGTAGTCATAAAGTTACGACTTAAAGAGCCATAGACATTCCGGCCGAAAGTTGGGGAAACGCGTTGTCAAACAACTCCGCTCCATTCGTCAACAGCGGAACTTCCCGGTGTCCAAACCGATTTCCATTCCCGATCCAACACGTCGGTCCATGGCCCCCACTTGTGCCGGGATGAGGTCACCCTCAGGGTGGGTGTGGTGAACTACATATACCTGTCTGGACACGCCCCCCCCACTGACTGCTCCTGTGGCCCCTCCCACGGACCCCGGTATAAAGGCGATTGGAGACACAGCCCCGGCCTCAGTCTCCAGGATGTTGTGTCGTGGTCATTTGTTGCTTGTTCTTTCTTCCAGCCAATAAAAGCCGGTATCTCGCCTCACGTCTCCGAGAGTTATTGATGGTGCATCAATGGGGGAGGAATAACATATTCCATCTGGGTAGACTCCAACCTGGTGGCATGAAAATCCATTTCTCCTTCCAGTAAAAACATTTTTCTCCCCCCACCCTCTTCTATTCCCCACTCCGGCCCTCACCTGACAATTACTGGACTTCCAGAAAGCTTTTGATAAAGTCCCACATAGGAGATTAGTGGGCAAAATTAGGGCACATGGTATTGAGGGCAGAGTACTGACATGGATTGAAAATTGGCTGGCTGACAGGAAACAAAGAGTAGTGATTAACGGGTCCCTTTCGGAATGGCAGGCTGTGACCAGTGGGGTATCGCAAGGTTCGGTGCTGGGACCGCAGCTGTTTACAATATACATTAATGATTTAGATGAAGGGATTAAAAGTAACATTAGCAAATTTGCTGATGACACAAAGCTGGGTGGCAGTGTGAAATGTCAGGAGGATGTTATGAGAATGTAGGGTGACTTGGACAAGTTGGGTGAGTGGGCAAATGTATGGCAGATGCAGTTTAATGTGGTTAAATGTGAGGTTATCCACTTTGGTGGCAAGAACAGGAAGGCAGATTACTATCTAAATGGAGTCAAGTTAGGAAAAGGGGAAGTACAAGGAGATCTAGGTGTTCTTGTACATCAGTCAATGAAAGCAAGCATGCAGGTACAGCAGGCAGTGAAGAAAGCCAATGGCATGCTAGCTTTTATAACAAGAGGAATTGAGTATAGGAGTAAAGAGGTCCTCTGCAGCTGTACAGGGCCCTTGTGAGACCCCATCTGGAGTATTGTGTGCAGTTTTGGTCTCCAAATTTGAGGAAGGACATTCTTGCTATTGAGGGAGTGCAGCGTAGGTTCACAAGGTTAATTCCCGGAATGGCAGGACTATCATATGTTGAAAGATTGGAGCGACTGGGCTTGTATACACTGGAGTTTAGAAGGGTGAGAGGGGATCTGATTGAAACATACAAGATTATTAAGGGATTGGACACACTGGAGGCAGGAAGCATGTTATCGCTAATGGGTGAGTCCAGAACTAGAGGCCACAGTTTAAGAATAAGGGGTAGGCCATTTAGAACAGAGATGCGGAAAAACTTTTTCACCCAGAGAGTGGTGGATATGTAGAATGCTCTGCCCCAGAAGGCAGTGGAGGCCAAGTCTCTGGATGCATTCAAGAGAGAGTTAGAGAGAGCTCTTATAGATAGCGGGATCAAGGGATATGGGGAGAGGGAAGGAGCGGGGTACTGATTGTGGATGATCAGCCATGATCACAGTGAATGGCGGTGCTGGCTAGAAGGGCCGAATGGCCTACTCCTGCACCTACTGTCTATTGTCTATTTGCCCTGGGTCCCCTCCTCCTTCCCTTTCTCCCACGGTCCACTCTCCTCACTTCTCCCACCCGCCTGCTTTCACCCAATACCTTCCTGCTCAGTCCTGAAGAAGGGTCTTGGCCCAAAACATCGAACGTTCGTCCATTTTTACAGATGCTGCCTGACCTGCAGTTTGTGTGAGTTGCTTTCATCTTGCGTGCGAGTCGTGCCGCTGTCCCTTTAAGGGGCGATACCATCCGGAAGTGATCGTGTCGAAGGGGGCGGGACCTGGCTCTCCAAACGGAAGTGATCGGCGCGAGCCGGTTTGGTTGTCACTATGTGAGAAGATGGCGTCCGCGGCGAAGAGGCCGAAGGTGGGTCCGGATCCCAGGGGGCAAGAGGGAGGGAAAGTGGAGGGTGGAAACCGGCTGCAGCGGAGGGAGGGTGGGTATCGATAGACGGGGAGGCGCTCGGCATGTTCCATCGGCCCGAGACCGCAGTCAGTCCGGGCTGTCACCCTGATCGAAGCAGCAGGCCCCTCGGTCTCTCGTGTGGTGGCGGCCTGCCTCCGTCCAGCCGTCCCAGGGTCGAAGACGTTCAGGGGTTAATTGTATCGTCGAAGTAGGTACGCAGAATTCAATCCTGAAATTTGTCTTACCCAGATTACCATAAAATATAGAAAACCATAGAAGTAGTTGAAAGAAAAACATCAATCACCCCCCCCCCCACCCGCACGGAAAGAAAAAGATACAAAAAATCGCAAACCTAGTCCCTCCCGTCACAAAACTAACAGAACCTCCCCCCCCCCCCCCCGCCCCGTCAATCCGCAAACTGAAAGAGTGGGCGAGAACATGAGAAAAACATAGAACTGAAAGAGGCCGAGATGAACTACAGCCCAATCCATGAATCTCACCATTTTGGTAACATCCCCGAGAGTTTCAGGACCCAAGGACCTCACATCCAACACAGAACAAGGCCCTTCCGTCCAATAACTCTGCTGCTCACCAACTACCCATTTAGACCATACGAGGGAACCGAACATGCCGTTTCATCATGGCTGATACAATTTACCTCTCAGCCCCTTGCCTTCTCCCCGTACCCCTTCATGCCCTGACCAATCGATACCAACCTCTGCCTTAAATATGCATAAAGACTTTGGCCTTCATAGCTGCTTGTGGCAAAGAATTCCACAGATTCACTGCCATCTGCCTAAAGAGATTCCTCATCATCCCTGTTCTAAAAGGACACCCCTCTATTCTGAAGCTGTGTCCTCTGGTCTTACACTCCCCCAACATAGGAAATTCCTCTCTACATCCACTTCATCAAGATCTTTCATCATTGGAGCAAGTGGGGGATGATAGGTGACCTGTCAGGGGTGTATAAATAAGATGATGAGAGGCATTGATTGTGTGGATAGTCAGGCTTTTTCCCAGGACTGAAATGGATAACACGAGAGGGCACAGTTTTAAGGTGTTTGGAAGTAGGTACAGAGGAGATGTCAGGGGTAAGTTTTTTACGCAGAGAGTGGTGAGTGCGTGGAATGGGCTGCTGGCAACGGTGGTGGAGGCAGATACAATAGGGTCTTTTAAGAGATTTTTAGAAAAATAGAGGGCAATGGGTAACCCTAGGTAGTTTCTAAAGTAAGTACATGTTCGGTACAGCATTGTGGGCCGAAGGGCCTGTATTGTGCTGTAGATTTTCTATGTTTTCTATCATTCAATAGGTTTCAGTTAAGTCACCCTTTATTCTTCTGAATTCTAGTGAATACACAGGCCCAGAGCCATCAAACGCTCTTCATGTGAGAAGCCATTCATTCCTGGAACCTTTTTTGTGAACCTCCTTTGAACCCTCTCCAGTTTCACCAATTGACAGCAATCCCACACTTTATCTGCCCTCTCCCATTCCATTCAACAGCCGTCAGATTCAGACCTCATCCACAGACTGGCAGCATGTTACATTAGCTGGAAACTCGAGCTCCTGGGGAGAATCCATGTGCTCACAACAAGAACCAGATTTGACATAGACACCACCCAGGGTTAAGATTCTCCGGTGCTGTGAGGTGGAGTCTCTAGCTTGATGTGGTTCCATGCCTTAAACAACCATCCCCTTATTCTCAGTCAAGGGTGGCACTCTCCCTGTATCCAGTCTTTCAGCCCTCCAGATGGACTCTGTGTCATCTGTGATCTGAAAACCCTGGGCTGCAGCTGCTTTAATCTTGTGTCTGTGGGAACTCATGCCACGGCTAGTGTAACCCAGAATGGGGTCAAATTCTGGCTGTTTCTTTTAAACTGGGGGTTGTTGAGGTCATACTTCCATGGGATTGGTTACCTCGTCACTGGGCAGGAGCCGAGAGGTAATAGCTGCTGAACCAGGAACCATTCTGAGGCTGTGATCTTTGATGTTTATTGCAGGTGGAGGCTGCAGTGGGCCAAGGTACTGAAGAAGTGCTGAGCCAGTTTCTGACCTGGTGCAGGCAGTCAGGGCTGGAGCTCAGCCCCAAGGTGAGCTGGCCATCTTTACTTTGTTGGGAAATTTACAAAGTATAGATAAGCAGGACTTCAGCAACTGGGGTGTTTCCAGTTGCTCATTCATCCTTGCAACACTTCGGGCTAGGTACTTTCTTGCTGGGGACTCTGGGGAGGGCAGCATTTTGTACAGCCAACTGACAAGGTTTCCTCCCCACTCCTTCCCCAAGCAAATACTTTATTCATAAAATAATGCAATTGGCCAGTGCCAGTCATTTCACTGGCTGTGCTAAACTTCATTTACAAAGTTCACTTGTGTGTCCAGTTCTGGTCACCAAGTTACAGGAAGGAGGGGAGTAGTGACAGAGAGTGCAGAAGAGATTTGCTGGGCTGTTATGCAGAATGGAGGGTGTTTTTACAGGGAGATTGGATGGGCTAGCTTTAGTAGGTTTACACATTATGAGGGGCATAGATAGGGTATATAGTCTTTTCTCCAGGGCAGGAGAGTAAATGTAGTAGACACAGGTTTCAGGTGAGAGGGGAGGAATTTAAAAGAGATCTGAGGGGTAAGTTTCTCATACAGAGAGTGATGAATATTTAAAATAAGCTGTTGAGCTGGTGATGGAGGCAGATAGAATTACAATGTCCAAAAGATATTTGGATAGTACGAATAGTTTAGAGGAATATGAGCCTGAAGTGGCAAATGGAGCAGTGTGGGGGCATCATAGATGAGATGGGCTGAAGGGCCTGTTAGTGTGCTGTATGTACCTGAAGTGAAGGGCTTGAAAATCTTTACACAGAGCCCAGGCTGAATTGATTGGCAGTGTTGGCCTTTAGTTGGACAGTTGTTGATGGGGCTGATTACACATGAAGATGGAACAAGCTTCACAAAAGTACATATATGTCATTGTAAATGCACCTGTCAGATAGATAAACACACAAAGGAACAGCAAGCTTGGATTCTCAGGATAAGAACAAGATGAATTTGTTCTCTCAGCCTCTCAATCTTTAACATTCTTTATTCTGGAGAGCTGTGTCTGTTGAAATTAATTTTTGAAACAAAGGAGCTGAGACCAGTGGTCACATCTGCCCCAGTGTTGGAATCAGCTGGAGAGTCTCTCTGGCCAAGTAAATTTGTGTATTTATAATGCAGGTGGTATAAAAGAGATGGAAATAGACTTTTATTTGGTTCAGTACGATACTGAGGTGCATTTGGTCTGGTTTGGTTTCAGTTGATTAGTCCTTAGACCTGAGGGAAGGGGAGCTGGGGGGACCATATAACCATATAACCATATAACAATCACAGCACGGAAACAGGCCATTCCGGCCCTCCTAGTCCGTGCCGAACTCTTAATCTCACCTAGTCCCACCTACCCGCACTCAGCCCATAACCCTCCACTCCTTTCCTATCCATATACCTATCCAATTTTACCTTAAATGACACAACTGATCTGGCCTCTACTACTTCTACAGGAAGCTCATTCCACACAGCTATCACTCTCTGAGTAAAGAAATACCCCCTCGTGTTTCCCTTAAACTTTTGCCCCCTAACTCTCAAATCATGTCCTCTCGTTTGAATCTCCCCTACTCTCAATGGAAACAGCCTATTCACGTCAACTCTATCTATCCCTCTCAACATTTTAAATACCTCGATCAAATCCCCCCTCAACCTTCTACGCTCCAATGAATAGAGACCTAACTTGTTCAACCTTTCTCTGTAACTTAAGTGCTGAAACCCTGGTAACATCCTAGTAAATCGTCTCTGCACTCTCTCTAATTTATTGATATCTTTCCTATAATTCGGTGACCAGAACTGTACACAATATTCCAAATTTGGCCTTACCAATGCCTTGTACAATTTTAACATTACATCCCAACTTCTGTACTCAATGCTCTGATTTATAAAGGCCAGCGTTCCAAAAGCCTTCTTCACCACCCTATCTACATGAGACTCCACCTTCAGGGAACTATGCACTGTTATTCCTAGATCTCTCTGTTCCACTGCATTCCTCAATGCCCTACCATTTACCCTGTATGTTCTATTTGGATTATTCCTGCCAAAATGTAGAACCTCACACTTCTCAGCATTAAACTCCATCTGCCAACGTTCAGCCCATTCTTCTAACCGGCATAAATCTCCCTGCAAGCTTTGAAAACCCACCTCATTATCCACAACACCTCCTACCTTAGTATCATCAGCATACTTACTAATCCAATTTACCACCCCATCATCCAGATCATTTATGTATATTACAAACAACATTGGGCCCAAAACAGATCCCTGAGGCACCCCGCTAGTCACCGGCCTCCATCCCGATAAACAATTATCCACCACTACTCTCTGGCATCTCCCATCTAGCCACTGTTGAATCCATTTTATTACTCCAGCACTAATACCTAACGACTGAACCTTCTTAACTAACCTTCCATGTGGAACTTTGTCAAAGGCCTTGCTGAAGTCCATATAGACTACATCCACTGCCTTACCCTCGTCAACATTCCTCGTAACTACTTCAAAAAATTCAATAAGGTTTGTCAAACATGACCTTCCACGCACAAATCCATGCTGGCTACTCCTAATCAGATCCTGTCTATCCAGATAATTATAAATACTATCTCTAAGAATACTTTCCATTAATTTACCCACCACTGATGTCAAACTGACAGGTCTATAATTGCCAGGCTTACTTCTAGAACCCTTTTTAAACAATGGAACCACATGAGCAATACGCCAATCCTCCGGCACAATCCCTGTTTCTAATGACATCTGAAAGATCTCCGTCAGAGCTCCTGCTATCTCTACACAAACTTCCCTCAAGGTCCTGGGGAATATCCGGTCAGGACCCGGAGATTTATCCACTTTTAAATTTCTTAAAAGCGCCAGTACTTCCACCTCTTTAATTGTCATAGGTTCCATAACTTCCTTACTTGTTTCCCACACCTTACACCATTCGATATCCTTCTCCTTAGTGAATACCGAAGAGAAGAAATCGTTCAAAATCTCTCCCATCTCCCTCGGCTCCACACATAGCTGACCACCCTGATTCTCTAAGGGACCAATTTTATCCCTCACTATCCTCTTGCTTTTAATATAACTGTAGAAGCCTTTCGGATTTACTTCCACCTTATTTGCCAAACCAAACTCGTAACTTCTTTTAGCTTTTCTAATCTCTTTCTTAAGTTTCCTTTTACATTCTTTATATTCCTCGAGCAATTCCTTTACTCCATGCTGCCTATATCTATTGTAGACATCCCTCTTTTTTCGAACCAAGTTTCTAATATCCCTTGAAAACCATGGCGCTTTCAAACCTTTAATCTTTCCTTTCAACCGAACAGGAACATAAAGATTCTGTACCCTCATAATTTCACCCTTAAATGACCTCCATTTCTCTATTACATCCTTCCCATAAAACAACTTGACCCATTCCACTCTCTCTAAATCCCTGCGCATCTCCTCAAAGTTAGCCTTTCTCCAATCAAAAATCTCAACTCTAGGTCCAGTCCTGTCCTTCTCCATAATTATATTGAAGCTAATGCTATTGTGATCACTGGACCCGAAGTGCTCCCCAACACATACATCTGTCAGCTGACCTATCGCATTCCCTAACAGGAGATCCAACACTGCCCCATCTCTAGTCGGTACTTCTATGTATTGTTGCAAAAAGCTATCCTGCACACATTTCACAAACTCTAAACCATCCAGCCCTTTTACAGAATGAGCTTCCCAATCTATGTGTGGAAAATTAAAATCTCCCACAATCACCACCTTGTGTTTACTACAAATATCTGCTATCTCCTTACACATTTGCTCTTCCAACTCACGCTCCCCATTAGGTGGCCTATAATACACTCCTATCAGTGTTACTACACCTTTCCCATTCCTCAATTCCACCCAAATAGCCTCCCTAGAGGAGCTCTGTAATCTATCCTTCCAAAGCACCGCCATAAGATTTTCTCGGACAAGCAATGCAACACCTCCTCCTCTGGCCCCTCCTACTCTATCACACCTGAAGCAACTAAATCCAGGAATATTTAGTTGCCAATCACACCCTTCCTGCAACCATGTTTCACTAATAGCTACAACATCATAATTCCATGTATCAATCCACACTTTAAGCTCATCCACCTTTCTTACAATGCTCCTAGCATTAAAATAGATACATTTAAGATACTCTCCACCTCCTCCTCTCTTTTCATCCCTAGCAATGCATTCAAATTTATTATCCTTTTCTTTCTTCTCCCCTACAACTTCGGGCTGAGCGCATCCCTCCTCCATCACCTGCCTGTCCTCCCTCACACACGGTCTACTTACTTGCTCTACTGGTGAACTAACCTCCTCTCCCATAGTTTCCTCAAATTGATTTCCGCCCCCCCATCTTACTAGTTTAAAGTCTGCCCCGTAGCCCTAGCAAACCTCCCCGCTAGGATATTGGTCCCCCCAGGATTCAAGTGTAACCCGTCCTTCTTGAACAGGTCACGCCTGCCCCAGAAGAGGTCCCAATGATCCAGAAACTTGAATCCCTGCCCCCTGCTCCAATCCCTCAACCACGCATTCATCCTCCACCTAATTCCATTCCTACTCTCACTGTCGCGTGGTACAGGCAGTAATCCCGAGATTACTACCTTTGCGGTCCTTCTTCTTAACTGCCTTCCTAACTCCCTATACTCTCGTTTCAGGACCTCTTCCCCTTTCCTACCTATGTCATTGGTACCTACATGTACCACGATCTCTGGCTCCTCACCCTCCCACTTCAGGATATCTTGGACGCGATCAGAAACGTCCCGGACCCTGGCACCAGGGAGGCAAACTACCATCCGGGACTCCCGATCACCTCCACAGAACCGCCTGTCTGAACCCCTGACTATCGAGTCCCCTATTACTATGGTCCTCTTTCTTCTATCCCTACCCTTCTGAGCTACAGGGCCGTCCTCTGTGCCGGAGGCCCGGCCACTGTCACTTCCTCCAGGTAGGCTGTCCCCCCCAACAGTACTCAAACATGAGTACTTATTGTCAAGGGGTACAGCCACTGGGGTACTCTCTAGTACCTGCCCCTTCCCCTTCCTGATCGTGACCCACCTATCTGCCTCCCGTGGCCCCGGAGTGACCACCTGCCTGTAACTCCTCTCTATCACCTCCTCACTCTCCCTGACCAGGCGAAGGTCATCGAGCTGCAGCTCCAGTTCCCTAATTCGGTCCCTCAGGAGCTGCAGTTCGGCGCACCTGGCGCAGATGTGGACGTCCGGGAGGCTCGGAGACTCCAGGATCTCCCACATCCGACACCGAGAACAACAAGCTGCCCTCACACTCATACCTCCCGAATAACTGAAAATAACAAGAACTAAAAGATAAGCCTACTGTGCCCTCTTCCGCCTAAGCCCTCTGAGCCCAAGCCCTACACTCTGCTCCCGACTCACTCCGCTGCCCGCAAACGAAGCTGCCCGCTGCTTAAGGCTGCGTTCTTTTTATATCTTCCCTCCTTCCCAGGCCTCCTTCACGCGCCTGCGCAGTCCCGCCTCTCAGAACTCCGATCTGAGAAGCAATTTGAAAATGGCCGCCGCCGCACTTCTTCTCAGCCTCGCTGTCCTCTTCCAAAAGAGAACTGCCTCACTCCTTCTCTCCTTTTTATATCTTCCCTCCTTCCCAGGCCTCCTTCACGCGCCTGCGCAGTCCCGCCTCTCAGAACTCCGATCTGAGAAGCAATTTGAAAATGGCCGCCGCCGCACTTCTTCTCAGCCTCGCTGTCCTCTTCCAAAAGAGAACTGCCTCACTCCTTCTCTCCTTTTTATATCTTCCCTCCTTCCCAGGCCTCCTTCACGCGCCTGCGCAGTCCCGCCTCTCAGAACTCCGATCTGAGAAGCAATTTGAAAATGGCCGCCGCCGCACTTCTTCTCAGCCTCGCTGTCCTCTTCCAAAAGAGAACTGCCTCACTCCTTCTCTCCTTTTTATATCTTCCCTCCTTCCCAGGCCTCCTTCACGCGCCTGCGCAGTCCCGCCTCTCAGAACTCCGATCTGAGAAGCAATTTGGACTTTGTGGTTCTAACTGCCATTCAGTTAGAATGGCACTCCTGTTTTTGTGGATGTTTGCGAAGAAAAAGAATTTCAGGATGTATATTGTATACATTTCTCTGATGTCAAATGTACCTTTGAAACCTTTATATATCAGCACTGCAGCAACTCTCTCTGCTCTTAGAGCATCCCTGCGGCCACCCTCATGATAATTGCTCCTGTTCTTCTTTATGTACCCATCATAATATTGTTTCACATAGAATGGTGGTATTCAGTGTGAACTGTGGTCATTTGGCCCAGTTAATCAGGCTCCTTGAACTATCCCACACTTCTCCAGAAAACTCTGTGAGCTGATTTTCTCCACACTCCTTCATATTGTGTGCTTAAAAATAACACACTTGAAAATGCTCCCAGATCCTCATGTACTGTACAACTGGCCAAGCATTCTGAATCTGTGACCCTAGATACAGTTGCAAGAAAAAGTTTGTGAATGTTTGGTGGAGGTTATTGCTGCTAAAAGAGGTTCTACCAGTTACTGAATACAAGGGTTCACATACTTTTTCCAGCCTGAACTGTGACTGATTAAAAGTGAATTCAATAAAGACATGGAAAGTACAATTGTTCTTGTGTTATGTTTAGGCAGATTGTGTTTGTTTATTATTGTGACTTAGATGAAGATCAGACCACATTTCATGCAGAAGGGTTCGACACATTAGATTGGGGTATTGTGATTTGTATTCTGAACCTTTGATTTTTTCTCCTCCCTCCCTCCTCAGGTACACTTGAGCAAGGGTGGCACTGTGGAGGGTTATGGGCTGGTGGCAAACAATGACATTGAAGAGGGAGAGCTGTTATTTTCTGTTCCCAGGGCAGCACTACTCAGTCAGCATACCTCAGCAATCCAGGATTTACTAAAGAGAGGTACGTCAGCCAGAATCTCTGCTGGTTTAAGTGTCTCACCTTTCATCCCAACCCCACTCACAAACCATGGTTACCCACTGTACCTTGGGCAAGGAAGAAGTAAATTGGGTGGAAATTTGTAAGTAGCACAATCCCAGCTTCTCATGTATACTTCGCCATTCTTGTGGATCCCCGTGATGTCCAGATAGCTCAACTAAATGATGATTGATAAAATGCTAGTACAAATTCTCTGCTTTTGCCTTTGTTTATGAAGCCAAACCTTTTTAATGGTCTTGATTTATCCTGGTACCCACATCTCCTTTAATATTGTATTGTTTAGATAATGTATATCATCGCTACTAAAAATTGCTTCACACTTCTGCGGATTAAATTGTTGTAGGCTTCTCCTTGGATGGTCCTTTAGCATCAAGGAGAACTTGCACCCACGTCAGAGGTGACTGGGACCTAGAGATTTTTCTGTGGGTTGGGTGGGAGGTGCATGAAGGGTGGGTTATTCTTTCTACCTGGTCCAGTGATCCGAGATTCTCCACACCATCCTGAAAGCTCCTGCTCTCCTGACTTTCTGTAGTTGGGGGCTGCTAAGGATAATTGGGCGATTCTGCGTAGTAGACAGAGTGAGGGATTGGAAGTGGTGTTTGATCTCTTAGAGTATCCTCATTCTTTATCCTTCACTGTAACTCTTCCCTTTTTCTGCTAATATTTGTTAAACTTTACTCCGGTCATGGTCATTCACGTGATTTTATAAACTCTTAACGATCATTCTTCGATCTCTTGTCCTTGTTATCCAAGCCCTTCAAGATTCCTGTGAATCTTTTCTGTACCTTGTGATGGTGTGCCGATCAGAGCTGCACAGGATATTCCGGCTGTGGCCCAACACCTGGACTGAGTGAGAGCAGTGATACTACCTTCATCACTGTTTGTCTTATCTGTGTGACTAAGCATTCCACTGAATAACTTCATCAAATCAGATTTCTCCACTCTTATTAATAAGTGAACTTTGTTCACATAAATTATCACTTTGTTTTATTCAAGGTTCAAGTTTATTAAAACATGCACTGGAACAACCAACACACTCCAGTGTGTGCTGGGGGAAGCCCGCAAGTGAGAGCACTAACATAGCAAGCCCATCACAGAACACGAGCAAAACAAGCCCCTTGCCTCCCTCCCACCTGTGCACATACAGTTTTTTTCAACCCCAGGGCAGGTCTCCGGCCTGCAGACCACCCCCCCACCAATGGATTCACAAAGATTTGCAAAACCCAACCAAGAAAAAAAAATTTGTTCAGGTGTATCCAGGGCTGCTGAATTAGGTGTGTCTGAAATCCAGTACCCTGGTGAAAAACACCGGCCTTACTGGTAGCAAACAAAACAACTAACTGCTTTATTACTCACACTATTTCTGGGAAACGATCGCTATGAACAATAGACTGCAACTTCCCTTTTGAACTGCCTGTGCGACCCAGCATTATTACAGGGTGAACTGAAGTCTCAAAGGTGCAGGATAGTTGTGGTGGGGCCCAGGCCTGAGAGTGAGGAATGATCCAATGTTTGGCTGTTGCTGGAATGTATTGGAGCTAATTCTGAGTGGCAGAGTCAAGGTTGCTGGGGCCTGAGCTCAAGAGCATGGACTGAGTTAAGTGCTGGGCGAGATTGGAAAGGCCAAGTATGGGCCAAACTGAGATGGCGGGCCCTTGGCCTGAGAGTGTATCAAAGCAGCAGGGCCTATGTCTGAGAGTGAGGAATGAGCTGATGCTTGGCCAATTCATACACCAGGCCAGACTGAAAAGGTCAGGGTGTCGGGGCCAAAGGTGAGGTGCAGCTCAACCTTTCTCATTTCTGTACTAAACTGACGCTGTCATCTGCACAACTCAGACAGCCTGTCGTGATGACAGGCTTTGTGGCTGTGAACTTCATTTCTGAGTGGTATTTGCTTATTTATTGTTTGCATGATTGGTTCTTTTCTTTGTACATCAGGTGTTTGACAGTTTTTTTTTAGTGAGCCCCATTGGGTTGCTTTGTTTTGTGGCTGCCTGTAAGAAGACTGATTGAATAGAGTATCTTTGGACAGATGAGGTTGTACGTCCTGTGAAGAGCAGTGCTTTAATGGTTGGGTCTATTTTTAGAAGAGGCAGCGTTGGAATGCCGGTCGGGCTGGGTGCCACTCCTGCTTTCCATGATGTTCGAGATCACAAGCAGCAAATCCCACTGGAAGCCTTATTTCTCTCTCTGGCCTGGCTTCAGCACCCTGCACCACCCCATGTTTTGGTAAGGGTTGAGGGGGGTTTTGGTGAGGGTTGAGGGGGGTGGGAAGGCTGATGACCTTCGACTGGTTACCTTGGTTAAAGAAACCACCTGATGGACAGGTAGTGCAGCTGCCTTCTTTGGCTTTGTGGTAATTCAGGAAAGCATCATGTTTCTGTACAAATATTGTCACCCCCTTGACTTAGTGTAGAGTTATGGCGTGAGCTACTATTGGGCTTGTGTATGGGATTTCTGGAAAATCTGGTGGAATATTGTTGTTTGGGAAAGTTGTACCAGGGATGGAGATAGAAATCTGGATAAAGTGGGAACCCTCTGTAATTTTACTTCCTTTTAACATTCAGTGCTTTGATTCAACATTCAAAACTGTACAAGTGTAGGGACAGGCCCGCCTGTTTCCCAGTGGCTGTTGGGGTCCTTGAGGTGAGGACCAGAGGTGTGTAACGTGTGTTGTATTTTATTTGTTTCTACAGGTCTGAGGAGGAGAGGAATATGCTTCTGCTCGGCACAGGCGTGCCACTGGCAGTCGAGAAAGACTTGATGAACATTGAAGAAGAGTACAACAGCATAGTGCTGCCTTTTATGAAATGTCATCCTGACATCTTCGACCCACATGAACACACCCTGGAGCTTTACAAGAAGCTGGTGGCATTTGTTATGGCTTACAGGTGAAGGGCCAGCTGTCACAGTCTCCTGTGTGCTTCAGAGAGGAGACTGCTCTCCAGCCATCCATGCTGAGAACTGTCCCTCAGATGTTGGTTAGTTGGTCTGAAAAGCTACCTTACGTTCATAGCTTAGAGCAGTCAGTGAGCAAGGCTTTTGATCTCCAACCAGTCACCAAGGATTGGATAGAAATGCCGGCTTTGCCTTTGATTAAGGAAATGTTCCTGCAAAGATTGTGTGTTCAGCTTGGGGATATATTTTTTAAGAGCTTTAAGCTTTAATCAACTAGCCTGCCAGACTTGCTCAGAGTAAATAGTGGCAATCTGAGCTATGTTTCCCAAGCTCAAAATACTCGTTGCCGAAGGAAGGGCAGCAAACAAGGACTGAGGATCAGAGTGCAGTCTCCATAACTCTTTCTGAAGCTCCAGCCACTGGGATCAGTGCCTTTACTACAATAATAAAAAAAACAAATGTAGAAAATATCCAGCAGGTCAAGCAGCATCTGTGAACAGAAAAATAGGTTAATGTTCCTGGTCTCAAGATGTTCTCGGGAAATTCATGGAAGAAATGTGGCAAATGTTCAGGGGATACTTGCGTGGAATTCTGCGTAGGTACGTTCCAATGAGACAGGGAAAGGATGGTAGGGTACAGGAACCGTGGTGTACAAAGGCTGTAGTAAATCCAGACAAGAAGAAAAGAGCTAACGAAAGGTTCAAAAAACAGATCTAGAAGATTATAAGGCTAACAGGAAGGAGCTTAAGAAATTAGGAGAGCCAGAAGGGGTTATCAGAAGGCTTTGGCGGACAGGATTAGGGAAAATCCAAGACATTCTTCCAGTATGTGAAGAGCAAGAGGGTAAGACGTGAGAGAATAGGACTAATCAAGTATGACAGTGGAAAAGTGTGTATGGAACCGGAGGAGATAGCAGAGGTACTTAATGAGTACTTTGCTTCAGTATTCACTACGGAAAAGGATCTTGGCGATTGTAGCGATGACTTACAGTGGACTGAAAAGCTTCAGCATGTAGATATTAAGAAAGAGGATGTGCTGGAGCTTTTGGAAAGCATCTATTTGGTTAAGTCACCGGGACCAGACGAGATGTACCCAGGCTACTGTGGGAGGCAAGGGAGGAGATTGCTGAGCCTCTGGTGATGATCTTTTGATCTCCATGATCATCTATGGGGACAGGAGAGGTTCTGGAGGATTGGAGGGTTGCGGATCTTGTTCCATTATTCAAGAAAGGGAGTAGAGATAGCCCAGGAAATTATAGACCAGTGAGTCTTACTTCAGTGGTTGGTAAGTTGATGGAGAAGAACTTGAGAGGCAGGATTTATGAACATTTGGAGAGGCATAATATGATTAGGAATAGTCAGCATGGCTTTGTCAAAGGCAGGTCGTGCTTTATGAGCCTGATTGAATTTTTTGAGGGTGTGACTAAACACATTGATGAAGGAAGAATGTGTATATGGATTTCAGCAAGGCATTTGATAAGGTACCCCATGCAAGGCTTATTGAGAAAGTAAGGAGGCATGGGATCCAAGGGGACATTGCTTTGTGGATCCAGAACTGGCTTGCCCATAGAAGGCAGAGTGGTTGTAGACCGGTCATATTCTGCATGGAGGTCAGTCACCAGTGGATCTGTTCTGGGACCCTTGCTGTTCGTGACGTTGCTAAGACATAGTAGGACTCAGATTGGGCTTTATATCCACAGTTTCCAGGAGCCCTCTGAAGATGATGATGATGATGATGAAGACGAAACTCCAGACCCTCCCATGATGGTCCCTCTGGCTGACATGTTGAACCACGTGGCCAATCACAATGCTAACTTGGAATTTACACCGGTGAGGAGATAGAGTTGGGAGTTGAGTCCATTAGGGAATGAAGGTACTTGGAGTGGATTGTATATGTTCAATATGAGTAATGATATGTTTCTGTGCATGTTCACAGGACTGTTTGAAAATGGTTTCCATCAAGAAGATCAGTGGAGGGGAAGAGATATTTAACACATACGGCCAGCTTGCCAACTGGCAGCTCCTGCACATGTATGGATTTACCGAACCCTACCCCAGCAACACACATGAAGCCCTGGATATCCGAATGCTGACTGTGTACGAGGCTGCCCTGCAAGGTTGGTTGTGAAGCAAAGCATCCAACTCCAGCACGATTTAGGAAACTGCCGTGCAGAAGAGATGTGACTAGATTGTTTGTTTGTGTTTTAAGCTGCAAAGACAGAAGAGGAGAGAAGGTTGCTGGCTGAAAAGTGGGAATTCTTGACTGAGTTGGAAATAGTCCAAGAAGAAGGGGATTTTGTTATCGGGCAGGATGGAGTCCTAACAGAGGAGGAACTTTATAGTACCCTTAAGGTGAGGACTGACTGTTGTTAAAGCTGTGTACCTTATGTGGAATCCTGTACATACAGCTGTAATAGTGTATTAACTACATTTTGTAGATACTGTTCCATGTTTGGTATATTTATTTTAGAGATGTTGTGGTGAAAGGACTTGATGTAGACGTTCAGAAGCATGAAGAGTACTAATGGTTTCTCTATTGCTTAAGGAAGAGAGCCCTGAGTAGAGGAAGCAAGGTCAATGGCAAAAGAAGCAGAGGCAAGAAACACTTTTATGTTGGTGTAATATTCTGGAAAGGACAGTCTTGACAGGATGATGGCAGCAGATTCAGTAACTTTTACAATTTGGATAGTGTGGTCTTACAGTACCAGTGAATCAGGTTCAATTCCCGCTGCTGCCTGTAAGAAAGTTGTGCTCTCCCTGTGACCGCGTGGGTTTCTTCAGGGTTCTCTCGTTTCCTCCCACAGTCCAAAGATGTACCAGTTGGAAGATTAATTGATCATTGCAAATTGTACCATGGTTAGGCTAGGATTAAATAGGGCGATTGCCGGGCAGCCTGGCTTGAAGGTTGTATCTCAATAAATAATAAATAAGAAAGATTCAAATGTAGGAGTGGAATTATTTGGATAGGTCTCACAAGGCTGGCACAGAAAGCACCTCATCTGATCTTGTCTTATAAAGGTATGGGATTTGCAGATTTTAATTTTGATTAAATAGCGATGTTTCAATTGATCTCTATTGCTAGCTAACATTGGTACTATTCTGTCATCACAAATAACCAGGTTTTGAGTATGTCAGTGGAAGAATTTGAAGAATACAAAGCGAATGATGGGTGGGAGGAGGAGGAGGAAGGTGATACTTCTGCTCTTACCAATTCTGCGATCCCCAGCCTGAAGTCTGACTGGAAGCAACTTCTACACAACACTGTGAGAATGAGGCTAAAATCTTACAGCTCCGGTCTGAAGGAGGAGGAAGCCATATTGGCTGACGTGGAGAAATACCATCAGCTTAGTAAACGGGAACGCGATTCTCTGCAGGTCCGATATGCACAGAAGATGATTTTGCATCGGTTGTTGCAGCTCACGGAGTAATGGTAACAGCAACTGAGGACTAATACCCCGTGAATGCCAAGGTGAAGGATTCAACAGAAAACATTTTTTCTCTGGAAAAATATATTTTGTCACTTTTGTACAAGTTCAAAATAAGAGTTATAAAACCAAATAAACTAGGTAATGTTTGTAATCTCTTTAAGAGTTGGCTTGCTACTCAATACTACTAATTCTGTACCCTTAAGAAGTGGAGCATGTTTTGTGAGGAATTACAAAATGGACTTTTCATTTCTTGAATCCAGTCCCTGTGGCTTTTCACAGTGGAATTGAGTCTGAAATGAAATGTTTTAAATCTCAATCCACTATTTACATTTAATTTTTTAAGCTGAAAATAATTTTCATTCCAAAATTTCATTATCACTTAGAATTCATGAAGTTCAACTTTAGCTTTTATATTTTCCTTAATGATTAATTAAATAGGCAGCTGTAATGAGCAGTAATTACAATGGTGGTTTGGTCAGCAATGCAAGTTACTAAGTGGTCAGATAAGATCTTCCTTCAATATATCAGGTATTAAGATTTTAAATATTGCCTTGAATTTAAGTGAAGTTGTGTTTTTTTAAGAGAAGATTAGATTAAATGCAAACACAAAGAAAAACCCTTACATTCTGCTAGACTGCAACATGATCTAAGGAGATAACGAAACTCCTCATAATGGCTGGATAGGAAAGGGGAGAGTAACCTGGGAATTTCAATAGATACAACAGCCACATCCAATGGGGAAGTAATCACAGGTAGAACAATATGGAGATGGAGATACCAAGTTTTGGCTGAGTCTAATGCATATAGGAGGACTCGGTGAGGAAAAACAACTCAATGGGAAACATACTAATGGTATGTTTGGCATACTAATGCTAAACATACTTTGGCAGCTTGGTCAAGTTGGGGAGTGGAAAGAAATGTTGTAAAAACAGTCAAAGAAAGGGTAAACAGTTTATTTTTAAATCAACCATGAAGAAGTCCTGAAGGTTGCATTAGCTTCCAGGGTTAAAGACTTTGCTCAAGGGCAGCAGCTGGTGGGAGTAGAGAATCCCTTTGGTGTGGTTCATGCCAAAACTGGAAATTTAACATAAACTGCTTGGAATGTGCAGCAAGTCAGACAATATCTTGGGAGTTGTTGGGTTGGGGGGTGGGAGAACTAACATTTCAGGTCAGTGACTTTAATCAGAATTCCCTTTGTTCCATTTTCTGTATGTAAACTTTCAACCATCTTGATCACCTAAAGTTTCTTTACCCAAATTTCACAATAAGATTTAAAAACTTACACACCAGTACAATTATACTGTTCAGCTGGTTTAAGCAGTGAGCCTTGAAGTACACAGGTGTAGGAACAAGAATGCACAAGTACCACAAAAGCAAGGTCTGTAGACATTTAGTGTTTGTTCACTCAGTGGTAATCCCCATCTAAAGAGACACACCATACTGTGGTAAAATAAGCTTTATAATTGTAGAAACAATGCACCTGCACAATCCCTTCAGCAACCAATTGCTACAAAGGGGGAAAAAAGTGGTTAAAACAAAAACAAAACTTCAAAACATAGAAACCTGAGTGTTAATGTATTTTAGGAACAAGGTGTACAATTTTTGGTTATCAGGAACAAGATAATATTCTCTCACCTCTATCCATGCATTAACTGGGCTTTTACACTCATGTAAATTGGAAATCAGTTAAAGTATTGGATCGTGGCTAATAGCCAACTGCTTTTTCCTCTACATTGTGCTAAGCCTAATGGTTAACTGCAGCATGTGGGAAATCAGGGATACTTCCAGTGTCCCTGACAACAATGTGTGCAGGAAGTGTGTCCAACTGCAGCTTCTGGCAGACCGCATTGAGTGTCTGGAGCTGCGATTGGATTCATACTGGAGCATCTGCGATGCTGAGAAAGTCGTGAATAGCATGTTCAGTGAGTTGGCCACACCGCAGGTAAAGGCTACACAGACAGAAAGGGAAGGGGTGGCCACTAGATGGCGTAGCAGTAGGCAGGTAGTGCAGGAGTCCCCTGAGGTCATCTCCCTCCTAAACAGATATACTGTTTTGGATACTGTTGGGGGAGATGTCTCATCAGGGGAAGGCAGCAGCAGCCGAGTTCATTGTATCATGGGTGACTCTGCGGCGAATAGACAGGCGTTTCTGTGGCCGCAAATGAGACTCCAGGATGGTACGTTGCCTCCCTGGTGCAAGGGTCAAGGATGTCTCTGAGCGGCTGCAGGCCATTCTGGAATGGGAGGGTGAACAGCCAGTGGTCGTGGTGCACATAGGTACCAACGATATAGGTAAAAAACGGGATGAGGTCCTACAAGGTGAATTTAGGGAGTTAGGAGATAAACTAAAAAGCTGGACCACAAAGGTAATAATCTCTGGATTACTACCAGTGCCACGTGCTAGTCAGAGTAGAAATAGGAGGATATTTCAGATGAATACATGGCTTGAAAAATGATGCAAGGGGGAGGGATTCAAATTTTTGGGGCATTGGAACCAGTTCTGGAGGAGGTGGGACCGGTATAAACAGGACGGTCTGCACCTGGGCTGGACTGGAACCAATGTCCTATCCTAGGGGGAGCGTTTGCTACTGCTGTTCGGGAGGCTTTAAACTAATGTGGCAGGGGGTTGGGAACAAGTGCAGAGAGACAGAGAGAATGAGGGTAGAAGCAAAAAGTAGTAAGGTGAAAAGTAAAAGTGGCAGGCAGGCAAATCCAGGGCAAAAACCAAAAAGGGCCACTTTTCAACATAATTGTATAAGGGCTAAGAGTGTTGTAAAAACAAGCCTGAAGGCTTTGTGTGTCAATGCGAGGAGCTTTCGTAACAAGTTAGATGAATGTGCAGATAGTTATTAATGAATATGATATAGTTGGGATCACAGAGACATAGCTCCAGAGTGACCAAAGATGGGAGCTCAACATCCAGGAATATTCAATATTTAGGAGGGATAGACAGGAAAGAAAAGGAGGTGGGGTAGCATTGCTGGTTAGAGAGGAGATTAACACAATAGAAAGGAAGAACATTAGCCTGAAGGATGTGGAATCGATATGGGTAGAGCTGCATAACACTAAGGGGCAGAAAATGCTGGTGGGAGTTGTGTACAGGCCACCTAACAGTAGTAGTGAGGTTGGGGATGGCATTAAACAGGAAATTAGAAATGCGTGCAATAAAGGAACAGTAGTTATAATGGGTGACTTCAATCATATATAACAATCACAGCACGACAACAGGCCATTCTGGCCCTCCTAGTCCGTGCCGAACTCTTAATCTCACCTAGTCCCACCTACCCGCACTCAGCCCATAACCCTCCACTCCTTTCCTGTCCATATACCTATCCAATTTTACCTTAAATGACACAACTGAACTGGCCTCTACTACTTCTACAGGAAGCTCATTCCACACAGCTATCACTCTGAGTAAAGAAATACCCCCTCGTGTTTCCCTTAAACTTTTGCCCCCTAACTCTCAAATCATGTCCTCTCGTTTGAATCTCCCCTACTCTCAATGGAAACAGCCTATTCACGTCAACTCTATCTATCCCTCTCAAAATTTTAAATACCTCGATCAAATCCCCCCTCAACCTACGCTCCAATGAATAGAGACCTAACTTGTTCAACCTTTTTCTGTAACTTAAGTGCTGAAACCCAGGTAACATCCTAGTAAATTGTCTCTGCACTCTCTCTAATTTATTGATATCTTTCCTATAATTCGGTGACCAGAACTGTACACAATATTCCAAATTTGGCCTTACCAATGCCTTGTACAATTTTAACATTACATCCCAACTTCTGTACTCAATGCTCTGATTTATAAAGGCCAGCGTTCCAAAAGCCTTCTTCACCACCCTATCTACATGAGACTCCACCTTCAGGGAACTATGCACTGTTATTCCTAGATCTCTCTGTTCCACTACATTCCTCAATGCCCTACCATTTACCCTGTATGTTCTATTTGGATTATTCCTGCCAAAATGTAGAACCTCACACTTCTCAGCATTAAACTCCATCTGCCAACGTTCAGCCCATTCTTCTAACCGGCATAAATCTCCCTGCAAGCTTTGAAAACCCACCTCATTATCCACAACACCTCCTACCTTAGTATCATCGGCATACTTACTAATCCAATTTACCACCCCATCATCCAGATCATTTATGTATATTACAAACAACACTGGGCCCAAAACAGATCCCTGAGGCACCCCGCTAGTCACCGGCCTCCATCCCGATAAACAATTATCCACCACTACTCTCTGGCATCTCCCATCTAGCCACTGTTGAATCCATTTTATTACTCCAGCATTAATACCTAATGACTGAACCTTCTTAACTAACCTTCCATGTGGAACTTTGTCAAAGGCCTTGCTGAACTCCATATAGACTACATCCACTGCCTTACCCTCATCAACATTCCTCGTAACTTCTTCAAAAAATTCAATAAGGTTTGTCAAACATGACCTTCCACACACAAATCCATGCTGGCTACTCCTAATCAAATCCTGTCTATCCAGATAATTATAAATACTATCTCTAAGAATACTTTCCATTAATTTACCCACCACTGATGTCAAACTTATAATTGCCAGGCTTACTTCTAGAACCCTTTTTAAACAATGGAACCACATGAGCAATACGCCAATCCTCCGGCACAATCCCCGTTTCTAATGACATCTGAAAGATCTCCATCAGAGCTCCTGCTATCTCTACACAAACTTCCCTCAAGGTCCTGGAGAATATCCTGTCAGGACCCGGAGATTTATCCACTTTTAAATTTCTTAAAAGCGCCAGTACTTCCACCTCTTTAATTGTCATAGGTTCCATAACTTCCTTACTTGTTTCCCACACCTTACACAATTCAATATCCTTCAATATATCAATATCAATCTACATATAGATTGGGTGAACCAAATTGGTAAGGGTGCTGAGGAAGAGGATTTCTTGGAATGTATGCGGGATGGTTTCCTGAACCAACATGTCGAGGAACCAACTAGAGAGCAGGCCATTCTAGATTGGGTATTGAGCAATGAGGAAGGGTTAGTTAGCAATCTTGTCGTGCGAGGCCCCTTGGGTAAGAGTGACCATAATATGGTGGAATTCTTCATTAAGATGGAGAGTGACATAGTTAATTCAGAAACAAAGGTTCTGAACTTAAAGAAGGGTAACTTTGAAGGTATGAGACGTGAATTAGCTAAGATAGACTGGCAAATGATACTTAAAGGGTTGACGGTGGATATGTAATGGCAAGTATTTAAAGATCGCATGGATGAACTACAATTGTTCATCCCAGTTTGGCAAAATCAACCAGGGAAGGTAGTACACCCGTGGCTGACAAGGGAAATTAGGGATTGTATCAAGTCCAAAGAAGAAACATATAAATTAACAAAAAAAAGCAGCACACCTGAGGACTGGGAGAAATTCAGAGACCAGCAGAGGAGGACAAAGTGCTTAATTAGGAAAGGGAAAAAAGATTATGAGAGAAAGCTGGCAGGGAACATAAAAACTGACTGTAAAAGCTTTTATAGATACAAGAAAAAGATTGGTCAAGACAAATGTAGGTCCTTTACAGTCAGAAACAGGTGAATTGATCATAGGGAACAAAGACATGGCAGACCAATTGAATAACTATTTTGGTTCTGTCTTCACTAAGGAGGACATAAATAATCTTCCGGAAATAGTAAGGGACTGAGGGTCTAGTGAGATGGAGGAACTGAGGGAAATACATGTTAGTAGGGAAGTGGTGTTAGGTAAATTGAAGGGATTAAAGGCAGATAAATCCCCAGGGAAGGATGGTCTGCATCCCAGAGTGCTTAAGGAAGTAGCCCAAGAAATAGTGGATGCATTAGTGGCAATTTTTCAAAACTCCTTAGATTCTGGATCAGTTCCTGAGGATTGGAGGGTGGCTAATGTAACCCCACTTTTTAAAAAAGGAGGGAGAGAGAAACCGGGGAATTATAGACCGGTTAGTCTGACATCGGTGGTGGGGAAAATGCTAGAGTCGGTTATCAAAGATGTGATAACAGCACATTTGGAAAGCGGTGAAATCATCGGACAAAGTCAGCATGGATTTGTGAAAGGAAAATCATGTCTGACGAATCTTATAGAATTTTTTGAAAATGTAACTAGTAGAGTGGATAGAGGAGAACCAGTGGATGTGGTATATTTGGATTTTCAAAAGGCTTTTGACAAGGTCCCACACAGGAGATTAGTGTGCAAACTTAAAGCACACAGTATTGGGGGTATGGTATTGATGTGGATAGAGAATTAGTTGGCAGACAAGCAGCAAAGAGTGGGAATAAATGGGACCTTTTCAGAATGGCAGGCAGTGACTAGTGGGGTACCGCAAGGCTCAGTGCTGGGACCCCAGTTGTTTACAATATTTATTAATGATTTAGACGAGGGAATTAAATGCAGCATCTCCAAGTTTGCGGATGACACGAAGCTGGGCGACGATGTTAGCTGTGAGGAGGATGCTAAGAGGATGCAGGGTGTCTTGGATAGGTTAGGTGAGTGGGCAAATTCATGGCAGATGCAATTTAATGTGGATAAATGTGAGGTTATCCACTTTGGTTGCAAGAACAGGAAAACAGATTATTATCTGAACGGTGGCTGATTAGGAAAAGGGGAGGTGCAATGAGACCTGGGTGTCATTGTACACCAGTCATTGAAGGTGGGCATGCAGGTACAGCAGGCAGTGAAAAGGGCAAATGGTATGTTGGCATTCATAGCAAAAGGATTTGAGTACAGGAGCAGGGAGGTTCTACTGCAGTTGTACAAGGCCTTGGTGAGACCACACCTAGAATATTGTGTGCAGTTTTGGTCCCCTAATATGAGGAAAGACGTTCTTGCCATAGAGGGAGTACAGAGAAGGCTCACCAGATTGATTCCTGGGATGGCAGGACTTCCATATGAAGAAAGACTGGATCGACTTATACTCACTGGAATTTAGAAGATTGAGGGGGGATCTTATTGAAACGTATAAA
Organism: Hemitrygon akajei; assembly: GCF_048418815.1. Classification (NCBI taxonomy): domain Eukaryota; kingdom Metazoa; phylum Chordata; class Chondrichthyes; order Myliobatiformes; family Dasyatidae; genus Hemitrygon; species Hemitrygon akajei. Next base: position 11,109,928 of record NC_133140.1, on the reverse strand, counting down.
ATTCTAGGGATTGGACAGGCTAGATGCAGGAAGATTGTTCCCGATGTTGGGAAGTCCAGAACGAGGGGTCACAGTTTAAGGATAAAGGGGAAGCCTTTTAGGACTGAGATGAGGAAAAACTTCTTCACACAGAGAGTGGTGAATCTGTGGAATTCTCTGCCACAGGAAACAGTTGAGGCCGGTTCATTGGCTATATTTAAGAGGAAGTTAGATATGGCCCTTGTGGCTAAAGGGATCAGGGGGTATGGAGAGAAAGCAGGCACAGGGTTCTGAGTTGGATGATCAGCCATGATCATACTGAATGGCGGTGCAGGCTCAAAGGGCCGAATGGCCTACTCCTGCACCTATTTTCTATGTTAAAGTAGGATTGATGTTATTGGCAATATTTGGAGCATCTGTGAAGTTGCCACCAATCTTTGAAAACTGAGAGGATAAAGTTGCAAGTGTGAGGTATGTTTTTATTTTAATTTTACAGTACTTAACTGGAGAACAGATCTATCAGGGCTACACTATAAGATCCCAAAGATGAACAACTATTCTAAAGGGAGGATGAAGCAATTGTGGTTGACAAAGGAAGTCAAAGACAGCATAAAAGCAAAAGAGGGCATATATAAAAAAAAGCAAAAATTAGTGGGAAGTTAAGAGGATTGGGAAGCTTTTAAAAGCCACCAGAAGGCAACTAAAGTAATAAAGAGAGAAAAGATTAAATATGAAGGTAAGCTAGCTGATAATAGAAACGAATACCAAAGTTTTTTCAGTTAAATGAAGAGTACAAGAGAGGCGAGAGAGGATGTTGGACCACTGGAGAGGTACAGTTGCAAAGGAAATTACTATGACTTACATGAAGATCAGATCACATTTTGAGTAATTATTGCAGAAAACCAAATAATTGCAAAGGATTCACTAGCTCTTCCTTGCAATGAAATGATTGGCAAATATTTAGTATTTTGCATCAGTCAGTCTTTGTGGTACACTAGCAGTTTGCCAGGAAGTTCTGAGAGTGGGGGGAAGGAAAGTGCTTGTAGTTGCTAATACTAAGGTGCTTGGGAAGCTGAAAGGTCTTAAGATAAGTCACCTGGAGCAGATGGTCTAACATTCAGAGGTAACTGAAGAAATTGTAGAGGCATTATTAATAATCTTTTTGGAACCTCTAGATTCTGGAATGGTTCCAAAAGGCTGGAAAATTGCAAATGTCACTTCATAAATGAGAAAGTCTGCAGATGCTGGAAACCAAAGCAACACACACACAATGCTAGAGGAACTCACCAGGCCAGTTAGTCTGATTTCAGTGGTTCGGAAGATGTTGAGTCCATTATTAAGGATGAGGTTTTGGAGCACTTGGAGGCATATGATAAAATATGCCAAAATCAGCCTGGAGTTTAAATGATTGAAGGGACATTAAACATAAAGCAGTTACAGGCCCTTTGGCCAATGATGTGTTGACATTTTAACCTACTCTCAAGATCAATCTAACCCTTCCCTTCCTACATAACCCTTCATTTTTCTATCATCCATGTGCCTATCTAAGTTTCTTAAATATCTCTAGCCTCTGACACCCCCCCCCCCATACTTTCCTTCATTTATCTTAAAATTATGCCCCCTTGTATTAGCCACTTCCACCATGGGCAAAAAAGTCTCTGGCTGTCCACTCTCATCCTCCTACATTGCAGAGAGAACACCCAAACTCACTCAACCTATCCTTGTAAAACACATCCTTTAATCCAGGCAGCATCCTGGTAAATGTGTGCATCCTCACTAAAGCTTCCATGGGAGACCAGAACTGGACAATATTCCAAATATGGTTTATCCAGGGTTTTATTATATGATTAAGCTTTATGGGGAAGTGACATAATACTTAGAAATAAGCTTATTGTTGCACTGAAAGGAGTCCAAGACTGAAGGTTATACCTATAAATCAAACTGCTTGTGGAAAGTTAGGATAACACTACAGTAAAGTAGATCCAGGCCATTACACTTTAGAAGTGGTGGTTCAAAATCATCTCTTGCTGCTAGTCGCAAGACCCCATGGAGCACAAAGAAAGAGCTGATGAATTCTGCATACACTGATGAGATCATTTACAGATGGTTGTGCAGGAAAGATACAGCATAGTAGAAATATTGACATTTCTTCTGAAGTCTGAGATGGAGTTCAGCAAGCCTCACTTACTTTCACAGTTCAACATACTGAGCATAGGGTGCTTGAAATGGAATAGTTTATTCCCCAGTGGGAATACCTTTTACTTTGGTGCAGTCAAGAAAAGGATCTCACAACTACTGAGCTAAATGTGATTGATATTGCAATTTGGAAGGAACAAAAAGGCAGATAGTGTTGAATACTTAGCAGAGACTGGTTCTGAGCATGTAATCCACCAAGTTTATCTCACAATTTTGGTCTCCACAATAAAGATCATTTTGCTTCCACAAAATATGAATTATGATAGAAATAGGCAAAGCTGTGGGTTGGCAATGTGATAAATAATTTTTAAAATTGATATTCAGTTAGGTTCAGAACCAGCCCTATGTTATACAGTGAATGTCATCTGGCCTTTAATGTCTAGAGGCAAGAAACGAAGAGGAGGTTGCTGCATGACATGGGTTTTAATGCATTAACTACAATATGCTTACATACAAGTGTTAAGTGGCAGAACTAGAGTCAAGGAAACTACAAAGACTACAAAATACAACACATGGACCAATACATTTACAAAACAACATTCAAAATCCTTACAAAATGGCCTGTATTGGTCCTTGGTTTCTTTTTACAAACTTAATCGACTTCATGCCGCAAAACTGGCTTATTTTTATCCCACAATTTACAGAATTCAGGGAGAACCTTTTATTTTCCTTTGCATTAACATAGTGAACTCCACAATCAGCCTGGACACTTCCTTTTAGTTAAAGGACTGAAGGAGCAGCTCATCTCAAAGACAAAAACCTTAAAAAATAAATCTTTTTGTAAACCATACTGAACCTCCATTCTAATCTGCTGGAGGACTTTAAATATGCAAGAAAATGGGCAAATGAAAGTCAATACCGCTTTCCTCCTCTCCCTCCTCCCACCCCTCAACAAATAAAGAGCAGCTCCTGTCGCATCTCAGGAGGATCTGTGGCTGTAGTTTGGAACGGTGGGGAATCTATCCCAGACATGCTTCATCAACGTGTCATCAGCTGCCAACACCGGTAATAACTGGATAAAAGTCAGTTTAATACAATTTGCACAGATGGAGATAGTCCAGTTTAAGGTTGCACTCCCTTTTATTTACATTTTTATATCATTTCAAATGATATTCACAGCATTTGTTTTTTTTTGGCCAAGTGACAAATGAAAAATGAAACATGTCCATCATGAAATCAGCTCTTCACTGACCATTGTTCCTATGTCTGACTCATGCAGCTGACTGCATTTGATTGGAAGAACCAGCAAGTTACACAACCAATGACAGTTTTCAAGAAAAACACAGGCTGCTCATCACTCTCTCCACGTTGTTTCTCCAAGGAGGTATTGCTTTGCCGTTTTAACTTGCACCGGTGCCTTCCATTACTTGTTGTGCCTGCTTCTGTCCCATACAGCATTGAGCTACAGACTGGAACAACCTGTAAAATGGCCATCAGCCAGCATTAGTCTAAGCAGAAAACAATGCACCCTCAGGACATCTTGCTGTGCACATGCTTCTGAAGTCATCACTGTTGTAATAAGGTGGGCAACATTCCAACTGTATGCACATCAAGATACCACATTGAAACAAACTACTTTTGGGCCATCAAAACTGACCAACCCTCTCTGCAGAATCCCCTTGCTCTTATCTAAATGTTCACAACCACTGAGGTGGTCAGACAAACCCTTGGTTCAGTGTCTTACCTGGAAAACGGCACCCAAATGTGGCAGGGATTAGGTGTTCAAGCTCCTAGAGTGTATCTGTGCTCACCAGAACCAGGGTGCAACTACTTCTGTGCAGCACTACCCCAACCATGATGCATCATATACAATTTGCCCCCAAACACCCACGGATGGATCAACTCAAGCCGAATTGGTCCAGTAGTATCAAGTGTACCACCAGCTGCCAGCTATAATTGATGCTGGATTGGAATATGCTGGGACAAAAAGGCCAAGAGTCCTTTGTGATTAAATGTCTATCAGCAGGACAAGTGTGACAAACGGCTAACACCATTCATGATGCCTCACATTAAGGAGTACAAATTGATCACAAGCATAAGGATGAGCACATCTAAGGAAAATAAAATTATTATTGAATTAAGTTGCAAACATTCACCTTTTAAATAGTGTGTGGTGTTTCAGGGAATGATGAAATGGAAAAGAAAAATAAGCTTACAGAAAGGCCAATAATCTTACAGAAAGAAAACAGCAGGAAGACTGGAAGGGTATAAATCCATAAACTGGACAAAGTGTTTGAAACAATCCAACCATCCCACTGTACAGTCTTAGTTGTATTTCTGAAGAGTGTGGCCTGGCAATTGAAACAAGAATACTCTCGACTAAGTCCTAGTTTGGTGCAATAGCGTACCTGGGGCTCGGGTCAGATATTTGGAGAGAGGTATAAGTTGCAACCTACAGAAGCAAAAGACAAACTCAATAACAAAGATCTGACATCCAAGGATGACTCAAGGAAAAAAAAAGATTAAAAACAAAAACACTTACTTCTCAATTTCAGGAGCACAGTGGACAAACTCATGGTTCCAGAACTTGAAGGCTGGATTTTTAATTAGTTCAATAAAGGTGATAAGGAGCCCCCATGGATGAGGTCTGTTTACAATCAGCCTTTCCAACAGGACCCTGGCAAAGAAAAAACAGTTACAATTGAAGCTCAATACTTTAGTGGTCATTCAGGGAAAGGTATGAAAGGCAATTTATGAACTTGCCTCAAATCTACACCAAGTTAGAATTGAATTAGATTTCTATATGCATGATTATATCCTAATTCAATTCCCCATTCTTCTAATTATGTAACTACTGTGACTCAACTCAGAAGTTTTAAGATACACCAAAAGGACTTTTACAAATATAATCAAAAGAGTTGACAATTTCAGCCCAAATTTGATGTGTAGGGTAGTGGTGAGAGTTGTCCCCAGTTCCTCACCTGGTGATTTGTTCCTGGATTGCTTCTGTATTTGCTTCAGCAAACAGATACAGCATAGTGCAGCTGAAATAGTGAGTGTGGCTGTTAGGGTAACGCAGCTGATTGGCGATGGCATTCAGGAACAAGTATCGACCTTCAAGATGGAAGAGATATTATTCCAGGTGGTCATTATGGAAAGATTAAAACTTAAGCAATAAATATTTCTGAATACAAATGCATCAAATCTGCTCTGCTCAAAGCCCAACATGCAAAATCCCTCCCGAGCAACAAATTTCCCAAAGTGCAGCCATAGAAAGAAAGCAGATAGTTGGGATAAACAGCATCTTTGTCGTTTAAAACACATCAAGACCAAACAACAACCATTCACCATGACCTTTTGTCTAGAACCAAGCTTGCTTTGTATCTAGCTACATTGTTATATACCTAAAGGAAACTGTATTAGCTAAGGAACTACTTCTAATAAGTGACACAAGCAGTGATTAATTTGAAATCTGTGCAGACAAAGATCCCTCACTCTAACCCAACAACAAAGTTAAAAGTCATAGAACACTACAGCACAGAAAAAGGCACTTTGGCTCAGCTAATCCAGACTGACCCATTATACTGCCTTGTCCCATTGACCTGCCCTCTATAACCTCCTATCCATGATTAAAGGTTTAAATTGTACCTACATCCACCACTTCTGCTGGCAGCTCATTCCACTACTACACTACCCTCCATGTGAAGAAATTCCCCCTCAGGTTCCCCTTAAACATTTCACTTTTCACACTTAACCCATGACCTCTAGTTCTAGACTCACCCAACCTCAGTTCAGAATGCCTGCTTGTCTTTAAACTAGCTATATCCCTCAATTTTGTATACCTCCATCAAATCTCCCCTCATTCTTCCACACTTCAAGGAATAAATCCTAACCTATTCAACCTTTCCCTGTAACTCCTGTCCTCAAGAACCAGCAACATCCTTGTCCTGCCCTTGCTAAGGTGTTGTAACATTAACTAGACAGACAGCCAAGCTCAGGAGGTAGATCCATGCGTTGCTCCTCCAGAACTTCCAGCAGATGCCACATTCATGCAGAACTGAGTTGATGAGTCTCTTATCTCCTATGATCCACAAATCTGCTGCTCTTTCCATCAGGTGACAGCCTTGACATTTCACCTGGTTGTGATTGTGCCATATCAGGAGCAAGGAGACCTGGCTGTTCTACAACAGGATAAGGGGGTTCCTTCTCTCCCATGTTTCAGCCAGCCTCTGATGAAGATGATATTGTACTCAAGGAGTGGTGGAAGTAGGTTCAATTTAAACCTTTAAGAGAAATTTAGTTAAAAGTCATAGAACACTACAGCACAGAAAAAAAGCATTTCGGCTCAGCTAATCCATACTGAGGATTGGTATGTGTTCCTTCGTCTTACCCTTTCTGAAGTCCACAATCAGCTCTTTTGTCTTACTGATGTTGAATGCAAGGCTGTTGCTTCGACACCATTCCACCAGTTGGTATATCTTATTCCTGTACGCCCTCTCGTCACCACCACCAACACTGGTTGTACCGTCAGCAAATTTACAGATGGTATTTGAGCTATGCCTAGCCACACAGTCATGTGTATATAGCGAATAGAGCAGTCTTTGCTCTAAGCTCCTGCATTATCCGCTTGACATGCTCACAGGATTCTCCAACAAGGTTCCTAGTGGTATTGTTGAATGGTGACTGCTCTCAGGTTTGTAATCAAACTGGTATAGGCTTGTGCTCACTAAGTGACGGTGAGCCAGATATTGTGCAAGGTATTCTGTTGCAGGTGCTGGGCTGGTGGAAGCTGCCCCATCCTGGGGAACAAACAACTGGGCTGCAGCACCCAGTGGTGTGCCACAGGGGTGGTGAGCCGACCTAACATCCTTTTCCTGTTCATTCTTCCAGAGGAGGGTCCTTGCATTGGAATTCTCCTCAAGTGGTATGAAAGTACTGACAAAGGTAGCTTACTGATTCTATCGGCGTAATCCATCTTCTGAAGGAGTTTGCCATGTAAGAAAGCAGCTGTTGGAAAACACTGAAGTTCGGGAAGTGGTAGAAAAAGCTGTTCGTTTCTGAGACACGCAAATTCAAGCTGTGGTTTCAAGTATTCACCTGTATGCTTCGCAATGCCCTTTTCTGACACCGCTTTGTTAGCCATTTCTAATGCCACCGGTCCCTCCGGTTTCTCGGCTGCCTCTTGGTGAAAGAGGCACTTAGTTCAGCCTCCCTCTCAGCATATGAAGCGTGTGCATTTGCTGCCTCTGCATGGGCTCTTGCTGCATTAGCAGATGTGGCTGATGTACGGGAACTCTTAAATCTAGATATGGAAGCATTATCGCTAGTTTGTGATCCATGATGCAGTTTTTAAATGCAAGGGTGTTTCAACTGTAGCTGCAGTTGTTGAAGCACCAGCTGATCTGTGCTTTTTAAGACCATAAGATATAGGAGCAGAAATAGGCCATTTAGCCCAATCATGGGCTGATCCAATTCTTCCAGTCTTCCACACCTCCTTGCCTTCTCTCCATACCCTTTGATGCCCTGGCTAATCAAGCACCTCTCTATCTCTGCCTTAAATGCACCCAATGACTTGGCCTCCACAGCCGCTCATGGCAACAAATTCCACAGGTTTACCATTCTCTGACTAAAGTAATTTCACCACATCTCTGTCTAAATGGACGTCCTTCAATCCTTAAGTTGTGCCCTCTTGTCCTAGAATCCCCTACCATGGGAAATAACTGCCATATCTAATCTGTTTAGGCCACTTGGCATGTTTCTATGAGATCCCCCCCCCACCCCATCATTCTCCTGAACTCCAGGGAATACAGCCCAAGAGCTGCCAGACATTCCTCATACAGTAACCCTTTCACTCCTGGAATCATTCTTGTGCATCTTCTCTGAACCTGCTCCAATGTCAGTTTATTCTTTCCTAAAATAAAGAGCCCAAAATTGCACACAATACTCCAAGTGTGGTCTCACGAGTGCCTTATACAGCCGCAGTATCACATCCCTGTTCTTATATTCTATACCTCTAGAAATGAATGCCAATATTGCATTTGCCTTCTTCACCACCGACTCAATTTAGAAGTTAACCTTTAGGGTATCCTGCACAAGGACTCCCAAGTCTCTTTGCATCTCTGCATTTTGAATTCTCTCCCTATTTAAATAATAGTCTGCCTGTTTATTTCTTCCACCAAAGTGCATTACCATACACTTCCTAACATTGCATTTCATTTGCCACATCTTTACCTATTCCCCTAAACTATCTAAGTCTCTCTGCAGGCTCTCTGTTTCATCAACACTACCCGCTCCTCCACTTATCTTTGTATCATCGGCAAATTTAGCCACTAATCCATTAATTCCATAGTCCGAATTATTGACATACATTGTAAAAAGTAGTGGTCTCAACACCGACCCCTGTGGAACTCCACTGGTAACCGGCAGCCAGTCAGAATAGGATCCCTTTATTCCCACTCTCTGCTTTCTGCCAACCAGCCAATGCTCCACCCATGCTAGTAACTCCCCTGTAATTCCATGGGCTCTCTAAGCAGCCTCATGTGTGGCACCTTGTCAAAGAACTTCTGAAAATCCAAGTACACCACATCTACTGCATCTCCTTTGCTTATAATTTCATCAAAGGATTGCAGTAGGTTTGTCAGGCAGAATTTTCCTTTCAGGAAACCATGCTGGCTTTGGCCTATCTTGTCACGTGCCCCCAGGTACTCTGTAATCTCAACCCTAACAATCGATTCCAACAACTTCCCAACCACTGATGTCAGGCTAACAGGTCTATAGTTTCCTTTCTGCTGCCTCCCAGCCTTCTTAAATAGTGGAGTAACATTTGCAATTTTCCAGTCATCCGGTACAATGCCAGAATCTATCAATTCTTGAAAGATCATCGTTAATGCCTCCACAATCTCTCCAGCTACATCCTTCAGAACCCGAGGTTGCATTCCATCAGGTCCAGGAGATTTATCTAGACCATTAAGCTTCTCAGTTGTAATTTTCACTGCACATACTTCACTTCCTTGACACTCTTGAATGTCTGGTATTCTGCAGACGTCTTCCACTGTGAAGACTGATGCAAAATACACATTCAGTTCCTCTGCCACCTCTCATTACAATATCTCCAGCGCCATTTTCTATTGGTCCTAATATTTACCCTCAACTCTCTTTTACCCTTTATATACTTAAAAAAGCTTTCAGTATCTTCTTTGATATCGGTCACCAGCTTCCTTTCATAATTCATCTTTACCTTCCTAATGCTAGCAGTTTATTTGTTTGGAATATTGGAGATAGAGACAACCTCATGGGAACACATATCCCAAATCAACAGATAATGAGGACCAAGTGTACACCACATTTTGTGTCAATTCTAATCTATTAAAAAAATCCATCACGTTTTAAAAGTTAAAAGGACAGGAGGAATGGGACAGAGGGGAGGGCTGTTTCAGAAAAATGGCAAACAAGCCAATTTGTTAGACACCCTTAGCCAAAACTCCAAATTCAACTACAGCATTCACTGGTCAGTTAAGTCACTATTACTCTATATGCCTCAAATTCACATATGCAACATTCTCTAAACGAAACACCCAATGGGTACTGCTCTAACACCAACTGTTCATTAAAAAGAAAAACAGAAAGAAAAAGAGATATTAGAACTTGACCAGTTCCTTACCTTCTGTATCAAGATCCACAGCCAGGTTCTGGAAGATGTCCATATGTGCCGAGTGCGTGATGGTGCTCATGGATGGCGTGCTGCCCTTGTTATGGATGTGAGCAATCGCCTGCGTTCCCACATACAGCACCAGGGCATTTATTAGTTGAATGTTGTACCGGTTACCAGGTTCGTTTGATACCTGAGATACAGAGATTAGTTTAATTCACTTGGACAAACTAGTTTCTATTTGGTGGTTTAGTAATCAGAAGCAGGAGACTCACACTAATGTTACTCCTTTGTGGAAATGGAATGAGAGCAATTGTACTTTCCTCCACTGGTGTTCTAGCCGAGATCCACTTGTTCAAAATTCATCACCTTACCTGACTGGAAAACTAGCAGGACATTTTAACAATAAGGCTAGTGCTTGGGCATTGCTCAGTTAAGTCACATGCCTCAGGTTCACATTTGCACTACTCACTAAACGAGACACCTAATAGGAACTGCTCTGACACCACTGTTCATTAACTTGAATGAACCCTTATATTACTATGGTAATTAACACACACAAAATGCTGGAGGAACTCAGCAGGCCAGGAGGTATCTATGGAAAAGAGTACAGTTGATGTTTCAGGCCAAGACCCTGTATCAGTGTACCTGTGCTGCTTGGATTTCCAACATCTGCAGATTTTCTCTTGTTTGTCTAATATTTCTAGTCAAGCTTTAGTTTACTCCAATTCTAAAAGTTTAAAACTGATGAGAAAAATAGTATTGTAAATCCATGCTTAAAACATACTTAACCTTTTGGCTACAGGACACATGATCTGACCATATGTTCCAAAACAGGTACCTCTAATATTAAATGAGAGTATAAGGGACTCCCCTCAGCCCCCTGCACTCCAGAGGAAGCAACACAAGTTTGTCCAACTTCCAAACTCAGGCAGCATTTTGGCAAAGCTTTCCAAGGCCTCAACCTTCCTATAATGGGACAACCAGAACTGTACACAATACTCCTAGTGCAGCCTAACCAAAGTTTTATACAGCTGCACGTGGCTTCCTTTTATACTCAACAGCCCAAGTTACGAAGGTAACCATGCCACTTTACCATATCTATCCCAGATGAAGTTTATTTTGGCCAAGTTGAAGACCAGCCAACCAGAGTGGGTTTTCTTGGGGTGCTCTAGTTTCCTCCCACAGTCCAAAGATGGTTTGGTTAGTAGGTTAATTAATAATCGTGAACTGTCCCGTGATTAAGCAAGAAGCTAAACTGGGAGTTGCTGGGTGGCACAGCTTGAAGGGCTTATGCTGCCCTGTATCTCAATAAATAAACAGATCTACTTGTATTGCCATTTTCAGGGATCCCTCTGTACATCAATGCTTCTGAGGACTTCTAAAGTTTCACTCATTAACTTGGCTGGAAAAAACTCCCATCTGCCATTTTTCCATTCATATCTACAATTGATCATTATCCTGCTGTATTGTTTGACAATGTTCTGCACTACCTGCAACTCTATCAATACTGATGGCATTACAAACTTACTAAACAGCCATCTACATTTTTGCCCAAGTAAGAGGTCCCAGTACCATTCCAATAGAACACACTGTTCAGACCTCCAGCTAGACCCTTCAGCACTACCCTGTCTTCCACAACAAAGCCAATTTTGAACTTGATCTACCAAGTCATCATGCATCTTTAGTTTTCTGGATCAGCTTGCCATGAGTGACCTTGCCAAATGCCTTACTGAAGTTGAGGTAGACATTTTTTGCTTTAACCTCAATCATCTTCGACACTTCCTCAAAATGCCCACTTCTGTAAGATCACCCCTGCACGCTTTTCCAAATGAGTAAATCCTATCCATAACAATCCTCTTCAACTGCTTCCCTACCATTGTTTTGAGGCTCACCAGCCTATAAATTCCTAGATTATTCCTATTGGAATAATCTAAACTAATAATTTAAATTAAGGAACAACAATGGATACAAACATCTTTGTCAAAGGCCCAGCCATCTCCTCTCTTGTATCTGACTAAGCAGGACAGATTTCACCAGACCCAGGGACTTACCCACCTGAATTGTCTTCAAAATCCCTATGCCACCACCTCCTCGATCTCAACTTACCCTAGGCATTTAGCAATAACCCACACTGATTTCGCTCTCCTCCATGTCTTTTTTGGAGAATACTGATGTGTACTTGTTTAGTACCTCGCATCGGTAATAAATCACATCAGTTGGGAACAGCAGGAAGCTAACCTATCACCATGTGTTTCCAGAGTAAAATGTTGCTGCACTGCTAGTGACACGGGGAGCTCTAGGTCTTCCATGTGTGTTAACATCATTTTGTTCATAACTGATTATCATTTCTTGACAGAGTCATGTCCAGATACTCCTGCACCTAATGTCTCTTTATATACATAGAAAATACATAAATCATTAGAAAGATGTGACATAGGATTGGAAGATGTTAAATCCTTGTGGGTTTAGTTAAGAAACTGCAAGGGTAAAAGGACCCTGATGGCAGTTATATACAGACCTCCAAACAGTAGCTGGGATGTAGACTACAGATTACAATGGGAAATTGAAAAGGTGTGTCAAAAGGGTAATGTTATGATAGTCGTGAGAGATTTTAACATGCAGGTCGATTGGGGAAATCAGGTTGGCAATGGATCCCAAGAGAGTGATTTGTTGAATGCCTAAGAGATGGCTTTTTAGAGCAGTTTATCCCTGAGTCTATTAGAGGATCAGCTAAATTGGATTGGGTGATTTTTAATGGACCAGAGACGATTAGGGAGGTTAAGGTAAAGGAACCCTTAGTTTAGTGATCATAATATGACTTGAGTTCAACTTGAAATTTGATAGGGGAAAGTCTGATGTAGCAGTATTTCAGTGGAGTAAAGGAAATTACAGTGCTATGAGCGAGGAACTGGCCGAAGTACATTGGAAGGAGATGCTAGCAGGGAAAACAGCAGAGCAGCAATGCCTTGAGTTTCTGGGGAAATGAGGAAAGTGCAAGATCAATGCATTCCAAAAACAAAGAAATATTTAAATGGGAAAATAATACAACCATGGCCGAGAAGTCAAAGCCAAAGAGAGAGCATACAACAAAGCAAAAATTAGTGGGAAGTTAGAGGATTGGGAAGCTTTTAAAAACCTACAGAAAACAACTAAAAGAATCATTAGGAGGGAAAAGATGAAAAATGAAAGCAAGCTAGCAAACAATATCAAGGTAGATAGAAAAAGTTTTTTCAGGTTTATAAAAAATAAAAGAGATGAGAATGGATCTCTGGCCACTAGGCCAGAGAAGTAATAACGGCGGTCAAGGAGATGGCAGATGAACAAAATGAGAAGACACTAACAGTGTGCCAAATGTTGATGGGTGTGAGAGAATAGAAGTGAGTATACAGTTGCTATTACAAGGGAGAAGGTGCTCAAAAAGCTTAGACCTAAGGGTACACAAGTCACCTGCGACAAATGAATGGTACCTAGGGTTCTGAGAGATGTAGCGGTTGAAACTATAGAGGCATTAGTAATGATCTTTCAAAAATCAATGGACTCTGGCATGGTGCCAGAAGACTGGAAAATTGCAAATGTCATTCCAGTCTTTAAGAAATGCAGCAGAAAGGAAATTATAGACCAGTTCGCCTAACGTCAGTGGCTGGGAAGATGTTGGAGTTAATTGTTAAGGAGTCAGGATGGTTTTCTTAAGGGAAAATTTTGCCTGATGAATCTGTTGGAATTCTTTGAGGAGGTTACAAGTAGGACAGATAAAAGGAGATGCAGTGGATGTTGGAAATTTGGATTTTTAGAAGACCTTTCACAAGGTGCCAAACATGAGGTTGCTTACAAAGTTCAGGGCCCATGACATTACTGGAAAGTTAATAGCATGCTTAGAGCATTGGCTGATTGGCTGGAGACAGTGAGTTGGAATAAAAGTATCCTTTTCTGGTTGGTGGATAAATGTGAAGATATTTTCTATATGGGGAGAAAATCCAAAAATTTGAGATGCAAAGAGACTTGGGAGTCCTTGTGCAGAACACCCTAAAGATTAACTTGCTGGTCAAACTGGTGGTGAGGAAGGCAAATGCTATGTTAGCATTCATTTAAAGAGGTCTAGAATCCAAGAGCAGGGATGAGATGCTGAAGCTTTATAAGGCACTGAGGAGGCCTCACCTTGAGTACTGTGAATAGTTTTGAGCTCCTTATCTAAGAAAAGATGTGCTGGAATTGGAGAGGGTTCACAAGGATGATACTGGGAATGAAAGAGTTATCAAATGAGGAACATTTGATGGCTCTGGGCCTGAACTCGGTGGAATTTAGAAGGATGAAGGAGGATCTCATTGAAACCTTTTGTATGCTGAAAGGCCAAGACAGAGTAAATTTGTAAATGATGCTTCCTATGAAGGGGGAGTCTAGGACAAAAGGGCACAGCCTCAGGATAGAGGGGCGCCCATTTAAAACAGATGGAGAAATTTCTTTAGCCAGAGGGTGGTGAATTTGTGCAATTTGTTACCACAGGCAGCTGTGGAGACCAGGTCATTGAGTGTATTTAAGGCAGAGATTGATGCGTTCTTGATAGGCCATGACATCAAGGCCAGGGAGTGGGACTGAAGAAGTGAGTGGGGGGAAGAAAAGGACCAGCCATGATTGGATGGCGGAGCAGGCTCAATGTCCAAATAGCCTAATACCGCTCCTATGTCTTATATAAGTTAATCTTATGTACATACACTCACACCCAATAGTTACTTGAACATTGAAACTTAAACAGCACTTGTCATTATTTGGATTCTCAATCTAGCCCTGCTCACTCAAAAAGTCTGCCATAATTTGGTATACAATGAAAATGGAAGTCAGCTTGGGAAAATCATCCAATAACACACACATACTTTAGAAGGTCATACTTGAAGGCAGAGTACAAGGTTAATGCCAGGATTCTTAACGGTGTGGAGAACAGAAGGATCCATGGATCCCTCAAAGTTGCCATGCAAAATGATAGGGTGGTTGGCCTTCGTTAGTCAGGCGATTGATTTCTAGAGCTGTGAGGTAATGTTGCAGTTTTATAAGCTTTAGAGAGGGTGCAGGGGAGATTTACCAGGATGCTGCCTAGATTAGAGAGCATGTCTTACGGGGACAGGTCGCACTACGGCTTTTCTCTTTGGAGCGAAGGATGATGAGGTGCCTAAGATGAAAAGAGGCATAGACAGAGTCGACAGCCAACTGTTTCTCCCCCAGGACAGATATGGTTTACGCGAGAGGGCATAATTTTAAGGTGTTTGGAGGAATGAGGGGAGGGGGGTGATTGAAGAGAAGAATGTAGGTGTTTTTTTTTACAGAGTGGAGGGTGCATGGAACATACTGCTGAGATGGTGGTGGTAGAGGCAAATATATTAGGAAAATTGTAAGAAGCTCTTAGGTAGGCACATAAATGATAGAAAAATGGAGGGCTATGTAGGAGAGAAGTGGAGATTGATCTTGGAGTACGTTAAAGTTGGCACAACGTTGTGGGTTGAAGAGCCTGGAATGTTCTACTCTCATCCAGGATCTTCAGATTACAAGATCAATACTTATGCATGAATCACATCTCTACGTATATTGCCTGGTCATAAATCAGTCTGAAATGCAGTCTATGCACAGAGTTGTTACTCTGGTCCTGCTCACCTGCAGGTTACTGCGCAATTCTGACAGGAAAGTCACTGGAGATCGCGTCTTCAAATAGGAGTCCAAGTCCTTCTTAAACTGAGGTGGCATCACTCCAGTGAAGTTGGTCAGTATTCGGGGAGCAATGTTGATTTCACTCAGCATATCCACCTAGCAGAGTCATAACATGCCTTTCTTTAGTTAAAATGATTCACAATGGACCCTAGTTCTAAACACTGAAAAAAGACATCCTTCATACAAAGGCAGATCAGCGTGGTCCACTCACTAGTCATGGCTAACATTTTCAAAAACAAATGTTTCATATACAGGTGATAAGCTGACCTTGCAAGAAAATGTAACTGTTGGACCTGGAGGGGATATTGATGCTGAATGAGTACCTTCTAGGCTTATGACTGTAACAAACTCATCTAAAGCTTCAGTCATTTTAAGTGTAAGAAACATTAAAGCATCACATTTTAAGTACATTATGTATTATTTGCTAGTGTTATGGAACTTTTCATTAGCTATGGCAGCTGCTGATGAAGTGAGCACACATGATGCTGTTGAACAGTTTTTTCATAAAGCATTGTGAATCCTGGATGGACTAGGAAATTCTACATGCCTACTCCATTTCACTTTTAGCTGTGTTCTAGTACCTTTAGATTAGGTGTGAACGGATCTGGCAGCCGCATGTTCCGTGGGAAGGCACTCAGGATCAGGTTACGCAGCTGAATACAGTTCGGTGGGATAACGTCACAGAAGCCGTAATGGTAGTCACAAAGAAACTCTGGAAAGTCGTGCAAAAGGACAAGCAAGACACGCAGAGTGCCCTGTAAATATAAAACAAGACTTTTTAAACTCATCAGATAAAATGGAAACACTCTCAAAGAAGCAGTAAAGGGCATTTAACTAAATTGATGGCAAATAGCAAAACCTCATTTGTCAGAATCAAGTTTATCATCACTGATATCATCATTATTTTACAGCAGCAGTACAGTACAATTGAAGAAAAAAGAGAAGAGGGCATGGCCTGTATGCTGAGAGCCCTTAATGATTGATGCTGCCTTTTGAAGATTTCCTCGATGCTGGGAGGCTAGCACCCATGATGGAGTCGGCTGAGTCTACAATCTTTTGCAGCTTTTTCTGATCCTGTATACTGGAGCCTTCACACCAGTGATGTAACCTGTCAGAAAACTCTCCAAGGTACAGTTGCAGAAATCATTTAAAGATGTGATATTACATATCTCCTTAAATTTAGAATGAAGAATAGCCATTGGTATGTCTTCTTCATGATCGTATCAATATGTTGGGCCCAGGATAGATCCTCTGAGGTTTTGATGCTAACGAACTCAAAGCTGTTCAACCTTTCCACTGCTGACCCGTCAATGGGGACTCGTCTGTTCTCCTGACTTCCCTTCTTAAGTCCACAACCAATTCCTTGGGTCTTGCTGATGCTGAGTGCAAGTTGTCATAACACCACTTAAACTAATCGATCTATGACACTCCTATATGCCTCCGCATCATATGTGATTCTGCTAAGTAAGTTATGTCATCAACCAATTTAAAGATGGCATTTGAGCTGTCCCAAAACACAAAGTCACGAGCATAGAGAGAGTGGAGTACTGGACTAAGCACATACCCCTGAGATGCGACTGTGTTGATTGTCAATGAGGAGGAGATGTTATTACTGATCCGTAATGACTATAGTCTCCCGATGAGGAAGTCAAGGATCTGGATGCAGAGGCCCAGGCTCAATTGTAATCAATGAATAACAGCCTGACATGGGTATTGCTACTGTTTAGGTGGCCCAAGGCTAGGTGGAAAGCCAGTGTGATTGCATCAGCTGTAGACCTGTTGTGGCAGCAGGCAAAATGTAGCAGATCCAGGTCCATGCTGAGGCAGGAGTTAATTCTAGTCATGACCAGCCATTCAAAGAACTCCACCATAGTAGATGTGAGTGCAACTGGGAAAATCATTGAGACAGCTCACTCTGCTCTTCTTGGGCACTGCTATGATTGATGCCCTTTTGAAACAGGTGAGAAACTTGATAACAACTGTGGCATATTAATCCAGATCCAAACAAATTTATGCATTGACATTTTGAAAACACGTCAAATAGGAAGAAAGGAGCTAACAATATTTTGTAAAAACCTTTTAACCAAAAAAGTTTTTTATTTATTAAAAATCTTGTATGCACAGAATTCCCATACAGTCTGGATGAGTTCCACTTTTTGTTATACGCTGGATCATCTGATATAATGATACCTATGGAAAAGTTTGGCACAGTTTAGGACACAAGTTTTCATCAAAGTGGACTCCTAGTTAGCCACAAGGCAGCATGGAATTCCAAGCAATGCTGAAACATTAATGGGCCATGGCAGCCTAATCTGAAGAAGTGCCTCAAGTTAACTTTTGGTTTCTCCATAGCTGCTGCCTGACCTGCTGAATGTTTCCTGCATTCCATTTTTTTTTAGCAGCCGTAGCTTTTGATGCTCTCAGGTCCCAGTCAGACATTATATCTGAAGAGGAACTGAGCTAGTGACCTGTTACAATTGTTGCTGCCCAAAAATCGCCGGGTATTCACAAGATGCTACCTATCTAGTTAAACCTTCTCTATTCAGGGTCGGCCAGTTTTGCTAGTTTCTGTCCCCATTGCTGTGATAGACATTTTCGAGTAAGGATGGTATCTTTCAGTTTAAGATAGCGCTGCTTGTTGACTACTTGTTGGTGGCCAATAAAGTAAAGAAAACAATTAAATACTTTGCCATTCACACATTTTTTGGTAAATGATCACTGCAAACAGTGGCCTATGGCTTCCCTGTCGGAGTTGAGCTGTATCACCTGTGCCACCTGATATTTTGCAGGCCGATGTCTCGGAGAGGCAGGATGGTTGTATCACGTCTGGGCTGGAGTTGCTGGGGCAGACTTGAAGGCAATTCAATGTGGCGTAACTGAGGCAAGGTGAAGTCCAGGAAAGATCTGAGGTTTGATTGATTTAAGAGCTGAGCCAACTTGGAAAGCTGACTGAGGTGCCAGAGCCCAAGGGCGTATCAAAGTGGCAGAGAGCAAGGAACAATCCAAAGTTTGGACAATTTATGCACCATGCCAGATTGAAGTGGTCAGGGTGATGGGGCTGGAAGTGAGGGACAATCTGGTCAGCTCACTGCTCTGAGGGGTTTGCTTGTCTGTGTTGGACTTCAGTTCTGTATGTTGTTTGCCCACTTTTATTGCATGCATGATTTGTTTATTTTCCTTTCTCTTTGCCACTGGGTGTTTGACGGTCTTTTTTCCTTTTTAAAGGGTTCTATTGGGATTCTTTGCTTCATGGCTGCCTGTAAGGTGACAAATCTCAAGGTTGCATGAAGTATACATACTTTGATAATAAATGTACTTTTAAGATACTGCCAAAATGCAGCTAAATTATAGCATAGAGGAGAGAGGCTCTATTCAGCTGCTTCAATTACTTTCCTTGTTTTGTAAGATCAGAAAACTCTAATGACTGCACAATATTTAATTCCTCACCCATGCCTGCCTGCACAACACCAAAACAACCATCCAACTTTGCCATTAATAACATCAAGGCCCATACCATCAAAATTCTGGTGGTCGCTGCTGCCCACCATTTGGGTATTCTGCAGCAAGGAACTCATATCCCAAAGACTTTCCACTATTTACAAAGCATCTACTGTAAGTGCACTGGGCAAATGCAGTTCCTACCATACAAGCAATCCAGGCCAAAGCACCACACACCACCATAAACATTCATTCCCATCACCATCAGTTTACTATGACTTTACACAACACTGTACAGACGCTCATTTAGGCTGCTCTGAGAGCAACAGACAATAGGCGCAGGAGTAGGCCGTACGGCCCTTTGAGCCAGCACTGATCATCCACAATCAGTACCCTGTTCCTGCCTTCTCCCCATATCCCTTGACTCCTCTATCTTTAAGAGCTCTATTTAACTCTTTCTTGAAAGCATCCAGAGAATTGGCTTCCACTGCCTTCTGAGGCAGAGCATTCCACAGATCCACAACTCTCTGGGTGAAAAAGTTTTTCCTCAACTCCATTCTAAATGGCCTACTCCTTATTCTTAAATTGTGGCCTCTGGTTCTGGACTCCCTCAACATCGGGAACATGTTTCCTGCCTCTAGCGTGTCCAATCTCTTAATAACCTTATATGTTTCAATCAGATCCCCTCTCATCCTTCTAAATTCCAGTGTATACAAGCCCAGTCACTCCAATCTTTCAACATATGACAGTCCCGCCATCCCGAGAATTAACCTCGTGAACCTACGCTGCACTCCCTCAATAGCAAGAATGTCCTTTCTCAAATTTGGAGACCAAAACTGCATACAATACTCCAGGTATGGTCACAACCAGGGCCCTGTACAACTGCAGAAGGACCTCTTCGCTCCTATACTCAACTCCCTTTGTTATGAAGGCCAACATGCAATTAGCTTTCTTCACTGCCTGCTGTACCCACATATTTACTTTCAGTGACTGATGAACAAGGACACCTAGATCTCATTGTACTTCCCCTTTTCCTAACTTGACACCATTCAGATAGTAATCTGCCTTCCTGTTCTTGCCACTAAAGTAGATAACCTCACATTTATCCACATTAAACTGCATCTGCCATGCATCTACCCACCTGTCCAAGTCACCATGCATTCTCCTAACCTCCTCCGCACATTTCACACTGCCACCCAGCTTTGTGTCATCTGCAAATTTGCTAATGTTACTTTTAATCCCTTCATCTAAATCATTAATGTATATTGTAAATAGCTGTGGTCCCAGCACCAAGCCAAGTCCCCACTAGTCACTGCCTGCCATTCTGAAAGGGGCCTGTTAATCCCTACTCTTTGTTTCCTGTCTGCAAACCAATATTCTAACCATATCGGTACCCTACCCCCAATACCATGCGCTCTAATTTTGCCCACTAATCTTCTATGTGGGACCTTATCAAAGGCTTTCTGAAAACCCAGGTACACTACATCCACTGGCTGTCCCTTGTCCATTTTCATAGTTACAGTCTCTAAAAATTCCTGAAGATCAGTCAAGCATGATTTCCCCTTCGTAAATCCATGTTGGCTCAGACCGATCCTGTTACTGCTATCCAAATGTGCCGCTATTTCATCTTTTATAACTGACTCCAGCATCTTCCCCACCACTGATGTCTGGCTAACTGGTCTATAATTCCCCGTTTTCTCTCTCCCTCCTTTCATAAAAAGTGGGATAACATTAGCTACCCTCCAATCCTCAGCAACTGATCCTGAATCTATAGAACATTGGAAAATGATTACCAATGCGTCCACGATTTCTAGAGCCACCTCCTTAAGTACCCCGGGATGTAGACCATCAGGCCCTGGGGATTTATCAGCCTTCAGTCCCATCAGTCTACCCAACACCATTTTCTGCCTAATGTGAATTTCCTTCAGTTCCTCCGGCCACTATTACATCTGGGAGATTGTTTGTGTCTTCCCTAGTGAAGACAGATCCAAAGTACCTGTTCAACTCATCTGCCATTTCCTTGTTCCCCATAATAAATTCACTTGTTTCTGCCTTTAAGGGCCCAACTTTGGTCTTAACTAATTTTTTCCTCTTCACATACCTAAAGAAGCTTTTACTATCCTCCTTTATATTCTTGGCTAGCTTACCTTCGTACCTCATCTTTTCTCCCCTTATTGCCATTGTAGTTATATTTTGTTGCTCTTTAAAAGTTTCCCAATCCTCTGGCTTCCCACTCATCTTTGCTATGTTATACTTCTCTTTTATTTTTATACTGTCCTTGACTTCCCTTGTCAGCCACGGTCACCCCTACTCCTCTTAGAATCTTCCTTCCTCTTTGGAATGAACTGATTCTGCACCTTCCGTATTATTCCCAGAAATACCTGCCACTGTTGTTCCACTGTCATCCCTGCTAGGGATTCCTTCCAGTCAACTTTGGCTAGTTCCTCCCTCATGGTTCCATAGTCCCCTTTGTTCTACTGTAATAATGACACTTCTCCCTCTCAAATTGTAGATTAAAGCTTATCATATTATGGTCACTACCTCCAAATGGCTCCTTTACCTCGAGTTCCCTTATCAAATCTGGTTCATTACATAACACTAAATCCAGAATTGCCTTCTCCCTGGTAGGCTCCAATACAAGCTGCTCTAAGAATCCATCTTGGAGGCACTCCACAAACTCCCTTTCTTGGGGTCCAGAACCAACCTTATTTTCCCAGTCTACCTGCATGTTGAAATCACCCATAACAACAGTGGCATTACCTTTACGACTTGCCAATTTTAACTCTTGGAGCAACTGCTAAACCTGTGACATATAGTATAATGCCTGCAGGAACCTCCCAAATCATATACCACCGACTCAAATTCTTTCCCAATAACATTATCAAAGTCTCTCACCTGAAGAGCAACAGTGGTCACAACTACCTTCAAAGGTAATTAGGGAAAGACAAAGCAATTCCACATATTGTAAAGAGCAGAAAATTAAAAAAAAGTTGTGTTTGCAATTATAGTTGTGTAGGGTGAAGGCTCTCACTCACCTTATAAAGAATTTGCATAGGTTTTGTCAACTCCACATTCCTCAAGTAAGGAGCAAGGAACTTGAACAAATCAATCAGCAGCTGGGCATACATTGGCCAGCCCTAGAGAACAGAATATACAATCAGATTTCAATGGGGAATTTATAGATCACAACACTTCACACATGTAACAGGATGATTGCACAACTTCATATACAAGAACAGAATAGCACAAACTGAAATGCATTGCCACAAATCATTTATCACAACCAAAATCTGAAGTCTTATCCATCCCTTTGGCTTTACATATGGGATCCTACAGTACCTTGTTTTAGTTTGAAGAAATAAACCAATTACAACAACTGAACCATGCACTTAAACTCTCCCCCCAGAATAGCACATCAAAGGACACTATTCATAAATTGGCCCTACAAACTAAACTGGAATTCAACACCATATAGTAACTGTGAAAGAGTTTCTGTACAAGATAGCATTAATCACTGCCTGGGGCAGTCCCCTGACATCAGCGGACATGATAGGCAGTTTCAGAGGTCTTGTCCACACTAGACCAGATAAATTCGTAACTGAAGCTTTTTCTCTTCTTTCTGACCCTCCATCCACCCTTCCTCCCCTGAAAACAGAGCTTTTCTAAAACTCTCTCCAGAGTGTGTAGATCTGAAAATGCTGGCTGGGCAGTGTAGTGTGAATGGGGTAACTACAGCTTTTTAAAACATGCTGTCATGACATGCATGACAGATGGTGGCGGCAGCATGGCATTCATTGTTTTCTTGAACTAAGAGGAGGAAACAGAAATAGTACACCATTTCTTCTTTGCTTGTTTTCTGTACCTGTGTCCTGTGCATGTGCCCAGTAGGAGGAGATTTGCCCAAATACCCGTTTTAATGTGGACAGAGGTACTTTCAGAAACATCTGGTGTGGATGCCTATCATTTTTTCATGACACCGGTGTTTTCAAAATTCACCGGCTCAGTGTGGATGCAGCCTCAGAATTCCCTGCAGGCTGCTCATAGGTTTCAATGTCAATAGCACGCTTGAACCAACAATCAACACACACAAAATGCTGGTGGAACGCAGCAGGCCAGGCAGCATCTATAGGGAGAAGCACAGTCGACGTTTCGGGCCAAGACCCTTCGTCAGGACCGGTAGTGTAGTAAACCAACAATGTTGCCTCCAGCATCTATAAGGTGAAAATAACAGAAACATGCCATATCTTGTACCTGTTCTACCATTCAGTAAGAACATGGCTGTTCTCTTACTTCAGTACCACTTTCCTGCAATGACCTCTTATTCATCAATTTCCTTAATATCCAAAATTACCAATCTCAGTCTAAATACACTTAGTGACAAAAACTCCACCACCCTCTTATGTAGGGCATTCTGAGGATTCATTACCATTTGGAGAACTTTCTTTCCTTCTGTCCCAAATGGGTCAGACTTGACCCTAAAAGTCAACTGCCCATTTCCCTCTACAGACAGACCCACTGAGTCCCTCCAGCATTCTGTGCATTGCTCCAGATTCCAGCATCTGCAGTCTCTCTTGTCTGCTTTATTATCAGACCATTGCACCAGATTTGTTTCAGCCCAGACCCAGGGAAACAATAACTCCAAATCACAGAACTCACTATTTTGTGAGAAATCACTTCATCTACCTGACTTCAGAGAGGAACATGTGGCATTAACAGTACTCGGGAGTTTCTGCAACTATTGGTTTCCACTGACTGTAGTAAGATACACGAGGACTCCTGTGAAGGACCTGGATAGGCAGCTTGCAGTTGATTAGGAGAAGAACTTGCTCTTGGTGAAGTTTCTTGGCTCCTTTGCCCTTGCTGGTCACACATCAGGCCATTTTCCACATCAACACAGCCTGAAGAGATGAATGCTAAAAACCTGGGCTAGTGTTTACTGGCTTCACACACCAGAGTTCTTCAATTAGAGCAATGGAACATTGGTATACAATGGATTCCAGTTAACTAGGCCTCTGGTTAATCAGGGCAGCCATTTATTTAGGCCAGCTCTTTAAGGAAAAGAAACCAAACCAGTAAAATAGCCAGGAATCCCCTGATTTATTTGTGATAATATGCTGCTTTACTGGGACAGGAGACAGTCTGTGCACTTGTGTAGCCATTGGACACTACACTGTGCTTAGAGTGAACAGCTACGTCAATTGCATGTGCTTGTGTTATGTTATCTATTTGGGATGATGGATGTCGATTCCAAAGCCAGCTGTTTCTGATCATTTTAATTTTTTTCCTTAAAAAAAAATTGAGACACTAGTCAAGATGCCACAAAAAGACTTGACACTAGTTGAAAAAATTACCCTGCTGGACCAAATTAAAAGGCATCAGCCTAACACCATCATCGACAGTTGGCAGAGGTAGCTAGAGGGCTGAAATCTGCAATTGCACTCTTGATACATAAGCAAGATAAGCTGTGAGATGAATGGGCATTATACGAGGGTCAACAAGGAACATCCCAAAAATGAAGGCAAGGATCCAGATGTTGAAGAGGCCCTCTTGATCAATAGTTTTCCACTGTAACTGGACAAGGTGTGCATGTCAGTAGACCAATGCTTAAAAAAAAGTCAGAGCAGCTACATTAGAAGCTGGGTCACAAAGTTTTTAAAGCAACAGATGACTGGTTGTCTTGATGGAAGTTTAAGCACTACATTAAATTTAAGATTGCACACGGTGATAAAGGAGTGCTGATGCCATAAGTGTAGAAACAGGGAAATGTAAAACTCTACGACTTACTTCAAAAATTTTGTGCAAATGATATCTACAATGCTGATGAAACAGGCCTTTTTCTTATTGTGCCAAGCCGGATGGCTCCCTTTGCTATAAACATTCAACACTGTCAGTTTCAAAGAAAGCCATGGATCACATAACTGTCGTGTTGTTCAAAATTTAAAGAACTGATAAAAAGAAATTGTTGATTATTGCTAAAAAGCATTAAACCTCAATGCCTTGCGGGGTTAAGAATAAATAGTTTACCACTCTAGATTATGCTAATAAGAATATGTGGATGATTTCCAAAACTTTAAAGAAATGACTGAGGAGTTGGGATATGGAACAACAGTAGAAATCAATCAAAATTCTTCTGCCTGTTGGTAATTGTGTAGCACACTCTGATGTAGAATGTTTGAGAAACATCCAGCTGGAATTCCTGCTTGCCAATACAACATCCTTGGTGCAGCCAATGGATAAGGGAATCACTAAACAATCCAAAGACATTGTATCGTGTAAAGTTGGTAAACCACATTCTTGGAGCAGTAAGAAAATCTGACATTTTCAAAAGCCAAAGAGGTGACTGCAAGGGTTAACGTTTTACAAGCAGTACAGTTTGTCAGTGAGAGATGGCAAGAAATAAGCAGCAAGACAATTCAGAACTGTTACGTTCACTGTGGCTTTAAGCATTCAGGCTTGGAGATGTCAGAAACTACCAGCAGTGTAAATGAACACTATCACTACTTCAACAAGTCAGGAACTATGACGAATTAAGGTACTGACAATCATCGTGAATATTACAATAACACTGATTTGGGCGATGCAATTGTTGAAAGCATTGTTATCAAAATAGCAAGACAGGGAATATAAAGATGAGGAAAGTAATGAGGATGACACAGCAGAACCCGAGTTAGTGACTACACAGTGTAAAGGGGGTTTCTTCTTTTTCTTTGTTACTGTGTATGTAATCAAAATGGCGTCTTTGTTTTGTTAACAGTGGGAATGCTTCTTTGTTATGATAAGTGCTGGAAGTTTGTTTGGGTTAAAATTACTGATATCGTGAATTGTATTTGTTAACCAATTGGGATTAATGTTATTCTTTCTTGTGGGTCTGTAAACTGATCGTTGGCGGGCATTTTGGGCAGTCGGCGCGAGGGTGTGAGAGAGAGAGGGCGCGATGCTGGAAGCTGGGTGACGGAACGGACCCTGAGCGGGGGTCCGAGGCTCAAGGTTTTCGGTGAGGA
The DNA here is from genome assembly GCF_048418815.1 of Hemitrygon akajei. Taxonomy (NCBI): domain Eukaryota; kingdom Metazoa; phylum Chordata; class Chondrichthyes; order Myliobatiformes; family Dasyatidae; genus Hemitrygon; species Hemitrygon akajei. Next base: position 11,084,029 of record NC_133140.1, on the reverse strand, counting down.
GAGGAGACGAAGACAGATTCGTGTGGAGCGTCTGGTCGACCACCGTAGTTGGTCCTAGGCGGCGGGTCGAGGAGTTCGGAGGGGATCGAATGGTGGCCAGAAGACTTCAGTAATTGAGCTCCAACGGTTGTGCACGAAGTGGTTCGGACTTTGATAAGTTTGGCGCCTTTTCTTTATTTTTTTTCCTTCATATACACTATCGTTATTAATCACTTAGTTATAGTAACCTTTATAAATTGTACTCATTTAATCGCATATGGTGTACTGCCTGTTTTTTGGGCGAGGCGGGGACATCACACAGCATCCACACCAGCTGATTACCCAGTTTGGCGGGGCCGAAGGCTGCTCCCCTTAGACGAGAATGAGCTGAGCGAGCCTGAGGCGACCCAGGGGGTTACAACAGGATGCCAGGAAATTTATTGGATTATAGCATTACTTCATAAGGGAAGGCAATAAAGGAGTTCATTATCTACAGTAGGTATCTGAACTGATTTTGTTCATTTACAGTCAAATGAACACACCAGTGTACACTCGATAAAATTCCTGTCGGTAACCTTTATGAACTAATATAGTTTTATAGTATTGCAGTAATACTGGTTCTGTTTCAATTTGTTCTTTATTTTATTTCAATATATAATTTGTTACTCAGTTAAATGGCAGTTTTTCTTTAAATATATCTTTTTAACTATCTTTATGAAATTTTGTATAATCGGGGCATTTGTTTAATTGGGACAAAAACTACTGACCCTGATATGTCCCAATTAATTGTGTTACGTACCCGTGACACGTGACAGTGGTACCCTTGTCACGTGACTGGGGTTGAAGTTATACTGGACTTGAGGTAATGGTCTTGTGATGGTGGAGTGACGTCATTTTCCCGCCAGTAGAGGTCATGTGACAGGTTTTTTTTTTACAGGGTATAAAAGGAAGACCCACCCTGTCAGGTGGGGCAGTTCATGGCTGGATTTGCCAGGCTGACTTCATGTCACTGCGTGATTTAATGTGATGACGCAGTTTAGTTGAAAAATGAAGTTTTATATAATGCCTAAAGTTTAAAAGGTCATTGCCAGCAGTTTCTTTGCTGGTGGAGAGTGAAGATAAAGATCGAGGAGAATCGATTTTCGACGGTGGATTGGTTTCGACCTTATTTGATCCTCATTCGGAAGGATTTCGTTGACTGTTCTCGTGTTAATCTCCGCTGGGATAGCGGGAGATTGAGGACAGAGTGTGGAAGAAGAGGTTAGTGCCATTAAACCATTATGTTTCATAAAAATTCGACGTGGGAAGAGTTCGACGCCGGGGATAGAAGGACAACGACGTGGAAGAGAATTTAAATCACCTTAAAAAGTCTCTCCTTTTAAATGGACTGTGAGCTTTTGAACTTTCGGCATACCGCTTTAAAGAACTGTTTTTTTTCAATACCGCTTTAAGAACTGTTTGAACTGCAATGCTATTAAGAACTGTGAATCTGCCGCACAGCAGCTGATTTCCGGTTACGCTAGTGTTTGTTTACTTTTGGGGGGTTTGTTTTCAGTGTTTAATAAACATGTTATTTGTTATAAAAACCCTTGCCTAACTCATATATATTTATTGTTGCCTGAATACGTAACAATTGAAACCCACTGTATTATAGGAGCCAAGAAATATCAGAATACCAGGTGAAAAAGTCACCAACTTCCTCAAGCTGCAATTTTACTGCCCATGGAAGGTGACAAGAGTCAGAAGATGAGAGGAGCATGAGGAAAAAGAGAGCCAACAAAGGATTGGTCCTGATCAGCATTCATTGCCTCATTACTCAACAGTGAAACAGAACAAAACAAAATCATCAGCTAGCACTTTTGCCTGTCACATGACAGGAGCATAAGAGGAAAAGGGAAGCATAATCATCAGGAATAAGAAGCAGTCTCCAACAGATGCTCTTTAAAGTAACTCAGAAATTAAACTACTTCATTAAATAATCAATCATTACTATCATAGTACACCAATCATATGGTGAGATGCCTAGTTGCATCATCCTCAAACCCAATTCACTAAAACAGATCAAAGAATGGGCAAATTTATGCTCCAACTGCTTAAACAATTCACACAAAATTCCATCGTTTCCTGATGTTGAACCACACGCAAGGAATTTGGATCTCTAGCATTCTGTGAGGATTTCCAACAGTGGTGTGCAGATTATTCTGCTATATCTTTTGAAAACAATTTTTTTAGTAGTGGGGCTTCAATGTTGATGATTTGTCACACCTGGAAGGCCTACAAGGCCTTGCAAGTCCCCCCACCACCCCAATGCACAGGATTTGTAGTTATGCCTGACTGCTGCTGGGTCTCCATCTCTTTCTCAAGCTACTGTTAGTGAAGTGTTAGGAGATGTGCACAATTGTGTAATGCCCCTTGGGAAAACACACACATCCCACCTTGGCACTCTGCTGGGGGTTGGGAACACTCCAATATCAATTTACATCCTTTTATCCAATTTCAAGGTAGGGGACTAGCCTTGATCTTAGCACAAAACACGTTTTTAGGCAACTTCAAACAGCTACACAAAATAATGCTGGGATTCCAATGCTTCATCTGAACATTCACTTGAAATGAAATTAAGATTAAAATGTCTGTATTTACATTAAAAGTAACTCAAGAAGTGGGCAGCAGAGTAAACTGACAGCAAAAAGTTGATGTCTTGTATACAATCTGACCGGTAAACACCTTCCCTCTGAATGATTATTATTCATGTGACAATTGTACTGCATGGCAGCAGCTTAAATCAGCAGGGTAAAAGAGATAGGTGATACTAGTCACAACTTCGGACTAAATTCCTACCCCACAGGCTTCAACAACTCTGATCGTTAAGGCCCGTTTTAACAGCCACTTGCTAAACCATGGAATTAATTTGTTCTCAACACAAAATTCAGCAACCAAACAACTGTATAGAAAGAGAATACACACAAGTACACACACAGGATAAACTGTACTGATAGCAATTAGCACAAGTGGCAGAGGCAATGAATACACTTGTTCCTACCTTCTGTTGAGGTGTATGCGCCAGCATTCTCGCAATGAAGATACGGTGGGAAATCAGTTCCAGCCAGGCGTAGACAAATCCAGGAGCTTTAGTGGGCCGCAAGATGTGGAATGTGTTGCTGCATGAAAGGACATCTCAATTTATATCAAAATAACTCTACTCATTGTAATGTCTTCAAAAATTCAAAAAGCCATTCCAATAACAGTGTGCATATTAAAAGCACATTTACAATGTCTGCAATTTGAAATTATATCAATAAGCTATGCTGATATGAAAGCTTATTTGTAGATCAAATAATGCACAACCTCTCCTTTTCTGCCTTAGGTTTCAAGTCAGCAGAAATTCATACTGACACACCAGCAATGACAGCGGAGGCCCTCTTTAGTCTCAATCTGATACAAAAATGAGGTGCAACAACTCAGGTCTTAGAAATACAGAAGGTTTTAAGATAATTCACGTGTCAGTGACTTTCCTTTTTAAATTTAAAATTGGTCATGGACGGTATAACTCAGTCACCCTTCCTCCTTCAGATCCCCTGAATTTACCCTCTAACATGAGCTTCATATCACAGAAGATAAGTCACTTCGCGCATCAGGCCTGAACCTACACACGTTTGAAGTTCTGTAACTTCTGTTCCCAACTCTTGAACTGCAAAATCAGAGAGTGACCAGATGAATATATATATAATGGGGATTTCTTTCAATTTCTTTTAAGGATATGTCAGAGAGCAAAAGTGACTACAGTTGCTATTACTAAGGAGAAGGTGCTTGGGAGTCTGAAAGTAGATAGGTCATCTGAACCAGATGCAGGGTTCTACAAGAGATGGCAGAAGAGACTGTGGAGGCATCAGTAGTGATCATTCAAGAATCACTAGATTCTGAAATGATTGTGCAAGACTGGAAAATTGCAAATGTCACTCCACTCTTTGAGGGTGGGAGGCAGAAGAAAGGAAATTATAGGCTAATTAGCTTGACTTCACTGGTTGGTAAAACGTTGGAGTCAATTTTTAAGGTTTCGGGGTGTTTGGAGGCACATGATAAAATAGGCCAAAGTCAGCTTAAGGGGAAATCTTGCCTGACAAATCTGTTGGAATTCTTTTAAGAAATAGCAGGCAGGACAGACAAAGGAGTCAATAGATGTTGGTTACTAGAAAGAGCCCATGATATTACAGGAATGCTACTAGCATGGATAGATGATTGGCTGACTGGCAGTAGGCCAAGGGTGGGTGACAGTGACTAATGGTTTTCACAGGGGTCAGTGTTGGGACCATTGCTTTTCATGTTATGTACCAATGATTTGGATGATGGAAATGATGGCTTGTGGTCAAATCTGCAGATGGTACAAAGAGAAATGAAGGGGCAGGTGGTGTCAAGGAAGTAAGAAGCCTGCAGAATGACTTAAACAGATTGGGAAAATGGGCAAAGAAGTGGCAGATGGAATACAGTGTAGGAAGTACATGATATTGCACTTTGGTAGAAAGAATAAAGACTATTTTCTAAACAGGAAGAAAATTCAGAAATCAGGTGCATAAGGACTTGGGCATCCTTCTGCACTATTCCCTAAAAGTTTAACATGCAGGCTGAGTCAGTAGCAAGAAAGGCAAATACAATGTTGACACGCATTTTGAGAGGACTAGAATATAAAGTTTAATTATTATTTGCCAATTAATTTGTGGTAATATTACTTTATATGCTGTGTGTTGTGCACCTTGGTCTGGAGGAATGTTGTTTCGTTTGGTGGTATACATGTATACAGTTGAATGACAACAAACTTGAAAACAATGATGTAATGCCTTGTCAGACCAGACTGGAGTACTGACAGCAGTTCTGCACCCCTTATCTTAAAGATGCGCTAACATTGGAAAGGGTCCAGATGAGGCTCATGAGAATAATCCCAGAAATGAAGGCATTAGTGTATAAGGAGCATTTGATGAGTCTGGGCTTGTACTCAGTGGCGTTTAGAATGGGAAGGGGGTGGGGTGGGGAAAAAGAGGAAATCTCATTGAAACTGATCAATAACTGAAAGGACTAGAATACAGTGGATGTGATGAGGATGTTCCTAAAGAGCTGTTCATTTAGAACAGTATATTTCCTATCTTCTATACTGTACTTTCATTTTGTGAAATATTGTAAGAACTTTTTTGAACTTACCTGCTAATATTTGCTCATACACCTGTCATCTTAACTAGGGGTTTACAAATTTAAAATAGCCAGGCCTGGCCAGGCCTGGATAAAACATCTCAGACAGAAAAAGGAGTGAATAGTGGAGCTCTGCGTGTGGCATTGCAAACCTTCTGCCTACAAGTATGGTGTCCGAGCATGTCAACACTAATATAATTACAGTCGGCTCTCTTTATCCGCGAGTCCTGCATGTGTGAATTCAACCAACCGCGAATCGAGAAAACCCCGAAGTGCTCTTCCAGCACTTGTTGTTTGAGCATTATCTGCCTCGTGTCTTGTTCGTTCCTGATTTTAGTATTATTGAGCCTCCTCCAAAGTGTCCTTGTATTCCCTAAGCAAGACTGCGTAACAACTACTGTACTCATTGTTTGATCATTGTTCGACTCGCGTCTTGTTCTTTCGCTGCTTGTGTTGAGCAAGAGGAAAATGTAGTTTTTTTCTTGTCAATATTCCCTGAACATTACAGTATAACAACTATTTACATAGCATTTACATTGTATTAGGTATTATAAGTTACCTAGAGATGATTTAAAGTATACGGGAGGATGTGCGTAGGTTATATGCAAATAGTACACCATTTTTTATAAGGGACTTGAGCATCCGCATTTTTTGGTATCCGTGGGGGGGGGGGGGGGGGGGTCCCGGAACCAATCCCTCGCAGATAAGGAGGGCTGACTGTATACCAATTACAACCTTTTGAAAATGTGATTATAGCAGGGGACTTAGCATTGTATCTTGCAAAAGCTCAATTCATATAGCTTTCCAGTCAATAAATCTCCATGGTTTACTCCTCCTGTGCTAATTTTTACTCCAAATTAGCATTTTCCTTTGAATTCCTTTACTGAGCAGTCTGACAAGTATCTTGCTAAAATCCACATCCCTCCTTGTTATCTCATAGAAATTCAAAAAATTGGATGAAAATGTCTACCCCTTAACAAACCCATTCTGAAAGGTCCTTCACTAACCCATCTTCCCCTTTTTATACTATCCCTGAAATTTCGAAAAGCTGGTTCACTTCTAATCATTAGCTAATGACTTTAATTACTCGGCCTATCCTTTCCCTTTTTTTTTCTAAAACTAATACACAAGAGGTTTTCCAGTCTCTGACACCATGCTTGTAGGCAGAAAGGTTGGCACATACAGAGATCACTGTTGCCTCCTTTTCCTCACATCTGAGATTTGTTTTATCCTGGCCTGGCTATTTTCCACTTAAAATTTTAAACCTCTTAAATATACCCTTCTCTCAAAGGTTTATCATTTCCAGTACTGGACATTCTCCTTATCAGCTCCTGCATATGTTGATTATCTGACTATGAATAAAACAGAGAGAATATTAATCTTTGTTAATACCTACCAGAAAGCAGTCAGAGTCTGGAAATTGATTGTTTCCAGCACATGCTCCGGGGCATTTAACTCCAGCAACAACATGATGAAGATTCGATGATATGGCAGCTGCTGAAACTCACTCTGACGTACTTCATGATCTTGCAGTAGGACTCCTACTACAATCCCCAGAACCTGCAAGCATCAGATTTGTAAATATTTTTAAAAATCCTCTTCTGCAAAGACGGTAATTCATGCAGCTCTAGTATCTCTACTCAGCCATAACCAATCTTCATGATTTTCTAGATACATGCAGTAGCATGGTACCCAATTATGAAATGCCGATTATCTCCACTCTTAACATTAGACTCTTCAGAACATATTCAATAACTGGATTGTTACCAAATTGCATTGTCATGGTAGAAGGTGATCCAATACTTATATTTTGGCAGTACATATCTCAATTAACTTTCTCCTTCTCTCTTCTTCCCCATAGACCAGTAACCCATACTACCAGGCCAACTGTAAGTTAACTGCACTGATTAGCTCAGGACAATGACTGCCAAAGACAAAGGCTAATAGATTAAACAACTCTGGAATTTTAACATCTTGTTTGGGAAAAATTACCCAATTTTATTGAGGCTTGATCTGTTAGTCAATAATAATCTGATCACTAAATTCTGAATTGATTTTAAAAATTGCTGAGTGACCAATGAAGATAACATGCTGACCCAACTGATAAGTAACTAAAGTAGGAAGCTGGGTTCCACCTAATCCCCAGTTAAGCAGCTTTGATAACATCAGAAATCACACAACTGTAGGTTGCAGGGCTGAGATGGAGGCAGATCTGTTAAATGTCTATTCAAGGGAGACCAAAAACTGATGGGGCAAAATGGTTCAGCAGACATTTTCAACTCAGACCCCTCAATACAAATGAAATCTGAGTACTAGCAGTGAAAGGAAGGTTCCACCTGTCACTGAAAACAATCTGTTGATTTGGATGTGCAACACTCCTACCAAATCCCACTCAACAATTAAAAAAACACCAGTGACAAAAGCACTAGACTGCAGAATGTACTCACCTTGTTAAGAAGATTTATTTTAGTAACCGTATTGGTAGCTTCCCCAGAGTGTTTGACCAGCAGGGCTATCAATCTGACAAAAGCATCTAAGTTGTGATAGCACTTGGCCCTGATTATTGTGGGATTGGCAGAAGGATTGTGCTGTTGCTCCTGTTGTGCACGGTAACTAATTTCAACGCACATTTCGGTACAGAGGCGGAAAAAACGAGTAATAAGGTCGTCAGTCTTCAAAATTCCCTGCTGGTGCATCTGGAGGGAAAACAGAATTTCAACATCTAACAAGGAACACTGCATCAACAAACTATGTTCACAGTTCCATACTTTAATAGATCAGCTGCAAGTATTGCTATCGTATCCAGTTGACAAAATGAGAAGTGAAACAGGTACACTAGATCACCATTTGAGTTATTCCTCAGATTAAAATGCCAACAGAAAAAAGAAATAATTAAAAACTAAAAAAATACAAAAGCTTTTGGTGGCCTGTAAGAGCAGAAAGGTTGAAGATCTCAAAAGACAATATATGCAGCATACTAATAGATCTATCCATTTATCTTTAAGGCTAGAGAGTTCAGGACTGACAGCTGGCAGGTGCTGCAGATTGGTAAGGAGATGAAGCAAGAGCTAAAAAGCGTAGGACTGTTGACTGGTGCGAGGAGGAGCTAGAGTGGTGGATATGCAGGAAAAGGATTGTGAGAGTAAGAAAGTAGAAGTTAGGGAAGGGAATGCCAGTGCATACTTACACAGCTCTGTCCTTCCCATGATCTCCCTAATACCTTCTTTTCCACCACATTCTCCTACTCTCATCTCAATGTCTCTAATTCCATTTACAGGACAAATGGCATTAGTCAGAACCTTTATTTGAAATTCTGCAGCTTTATCTGGTGAAGACACTCAGGCAACAGGAAGGAGATAGAGAATGCTGGACTCATTAGGAGAGAGATCAGTAAAATAATAGTGCTTGATCCAAAATCTGAGGTGATGTAATGGGGTAATATATAGCACTAACATGCAAACCCATAAGTGACAACCATTTTGTGGATAGTGAAAAAAGTAATCCTTAGAAAAGCCTATACAAGATTTATTAGCAAATTAAAGAGAAATCTTGGCAAGTAAAGGAACTATGGAGTATGCTACTCGAGGTGCTGACTATAGCAAAGGTCTCATCGACCGTTAAGTCTAGATTCCATAAGAACATATTGGAGCAGAATTAGGCCACTTGCCCCATCAAGTGCTCTGCCATCTCTCCGTGGCTGATCCATTTCCCTCTCAGCCCCGATTTCCTGCCTTTTCCCCGTATACATTCATGCCCTAGCTTATCAAGAATATATCACCCTCTCCCTTAAATATACCAAATGACTTGGCTTCCACAGCCTCATGTGGCAACAAATTCCATAGATTCACTAGTACTCTGGCTAAAGAAATTCCTCTTCATCTCTGTTCTAAATGGACATCTCTCTATTGAGGCTGTATCCTCTGGTCTTCTTCCACCATAGGAAACATCCTCTCCAAATCCACTCTATTGAGGCCTTTCAACATTTGATAGGCTTCAATGAGATTCCCCGATTCTCTGAATTTGAGTACAGGCCCAGAGCCATCAAATGCATCTCACATGACAAACCTTTCAATCCCGAATCATTTTTGCGAAACTCATTTGACTCCTCTCCAATGCCACCCCTCCTTTTCTTAGATAAGGGCCCAAAACTGCTCACAATACTCCAAGTGAGGCCTCATCAGTGCCTTATAATGCCTCAGCATTACAACCTTGTTTTTATATTTTAGTCCTCTTGAAATGAACGCTAACATTGCCTTCCTCACCACCCACTCAACTTGTAAGTTAACCTTTAGGGAATCCTGTACAAAGACTCCCAAGTCCCTTTGCAACTCACTTTTTAAAATTTTCTCTCTATTTAGAAAATAGTCTATACTCTTTTATTTCTTCTATCAAAGTGCATGACCCAACATTTCCCGACCCTGCATTCCATCTGCCCATTGTCCTAATCTAAGTCTTTCTGTTTCCCCCCTGCTTCCTCAATACTACCTACCCCTCCCATCTATCTTTGTATTGTCCATAAACTTGGCCATAAAGCCATTAATTCCATCATGCATATCAATGACAAATACCGTAAAAAGCTGTCCCAACACAAACCCCTGTAGAACACCACTGGCCACCGGCAGCCAAACACAAAAAAGGGCTTCCATTATTCCCACTCTTTGCCTCCTGCCAATCAGCTAATCCTCTATCCATGCTAGAATTTTTCCTATAATACCATGGGCTCTTAACTTGTTAAGCAGCCTCATATGTGGTACCTTGTCAAAGCCCTACTGAAATCCAAGTATACAACATTCTGTGGTGACCCACTTCCCAGCGCACTCGAACCGGCTCACAAAGTGGCGCGGTCCGGCATTGAGGCCGGTCCCAAAAAGGGCACCAAGTCTGCTTCACCAGCAAGGGGAAAAGCCCGCGCGCGGGACGGGACTGTGAATACACGCCCCCGCTCCAGGGAGGGTGGGAACAGGAAGGCTTTAAAGCGAGGCCGCGAAGTTTGAATAAATCTCTTTTGCAACTGCAACTCACCGACTGTGTGTCGTTATTTCAGCGCTGTGTGTAGCACACCGCTACAATCCATTGATTCTCCCTTGTCTATTCTATGTGTTATTGCTTCAAAGAATTCCAACAGATTTGTCAGGCCAGATTTATGCTGACTTTGGCCTATTTTGTCATGTGTCTGTGTACCCTGAAACCACATCCTTGACAATCAGTCAACTAACATCCTCCCATCCACTGAGGTTAGACTAACTGGATTATAATTTCCCTTCTTCTGCCTTGCTTCCTTCTTGAAGAGTGGAGTGATATTGGCAATTTTCCAGTCCTCTGGCACCATGTCAGACTTCACTGATTCTTGAAAGCTTGTTACTAAAGCCTTCACAAGCTCTTCAGTCAGCTCTTCCAGAACTCTGGGGTGTACACCATCTGGTCTAGACGACTTATCTCCCTTCACACCTTTCAGTTTCCCAAGCACCTTCTCCCTAGTAATAGCAGCTTCACTCACTTCTACTCCCTGACACTCTTAAACTTCCGGCACACATTTCCTTGTCCCCTATTACTACCTCTCCAGCATCTTTCTCTTACTCCTGTCAGTTTTTCAGGATTATGCTCAACTTTAGAACAAATGCCAACATTAACCTATTGTGCCAAATAGCCTACATGTTGCATCAAACTCTACAAACACATGGATTTCAGCAGTTTTCACCTTGCTCATCACACAAGATTAAGTAGCTTCCATTAGCTATCTCCTTTCTTATTCAGAAACACTACCCTCACCCTTACCTGCCCAACAAAGGCAGAGAATGCTTTGGTGCTGTCCCGTCCGGCTGCTGCAGAGTGGTATAGGTTCACCCATTCCCTCAGTAAATATTCTGCCTTCTCCCGAAGTCCAGGTGGGTCATCATATTCTGATGCCTGTGATATCCCAGAATGCATCATGAAGTTGGGGCCGCCATGTGCACGATCCATCATGGCTTCGTAGTTAGCCCTCAGGAGATCCATGAGCTGTGGCAATCTGTTCAGAAATAAACGGTAGTTATCTGCACCTCTGAATCATGGTGGAAGCCCTGAATCATGAATCTTGATTAAAATGATAACATCAATACTGACTTACAACATTTATGTATAGCCAAATACGAATGCTCTGGAAGACTTAAGGTTTTTTGCAGACAAGGGAAACAGATGCAAACAGATGCTGATCTAAACAGGTGATTGACAAGATCATCAATGAAATATGCTTTGAGATGTTTGGTAATAGCCAGTTCACAGGAAATACCCAGCATGAGCACCACCGATAACTCTTGAGCTTCCAAATCTCACAATTAAAACTTAGTTTACATCATTCTGAAAGGACTGGATTTCAATTTACTATGTTTTTGAACCTATTCCCAAGCTAATTCTAATACATACCCTTCAGGTGCATTTCCTCTGGAATGAGCACTGATCCTCATAAGTGTTTCAATAGTGTTGAATAAATCTGCTTCAGTGATGTGGCTAATGCTTCTCTCATCTACCAAGAGAATCTTCACCAACTGCATGGCAAAGGCTACAGCCATGTAATTCAGGCCATTCTCCATTGACTGTCAGAATAAAATACTGTCATTAGTTTAATAAAAAATAGCACAATGTACATTGCAGATATAAAAACATTCAGAACCCATCAGATTAGGAACACACAACTTCAACAAAATGTTGTCTTGGGTTATATTTTTGAGACTCCCACTAAAGAGTTCACACAGTAATCTACATCCTAACTACACTTTTAATTAGAGCATAAAATAAGTGTCATTAAAAATTAAGGAAATAACCATCCACACAAAGGAATTTCTGTGTGTGGCAAAAAATGTAACACAATTGAGCTTCTAAGCTAACTATTTGTCATCCAGCTGCAGTCTACGATCAATTTCATTGTCATAGTGTTGCAGTATGACTGCACCAAACCCTCTCACCACTTCTCAGCCAATTTATTTTCTAAAGCTCAGATATATATTAAATTTTGTCAAAGATCTTGCCATAAAATGCTAATCGTATTAACTTTAACAACTGTTTAAATTTTCTGTAGGAAGCAAGACCATTAAAAAAACCTCCAAAAATCACAAGGATTTACAGCTGAGTAAAGAATGTTGATAAGTTTTATGTTGATCTACAGTTGAACTATCTTGTAGCTGGGTACAACTGTAATCACAGGCATGATAGAGCAGTCCTAATGAAGGGTCTTGGCCTGAAATGACAACGGTACTCTTTTCCATAGATGCTGCTTGGCCTGCTGAGTTCCCCTCGTTTGTGATAGAACTTCCCATCCCATTTTCCCATTAGAAAGACATAGTTTTTATTAATTGTGTTGATAACAGCCCATCTACTATGCTCTAATTATTAGTTAACATCAGTACTTGTCAGAACAGTGAAGCTGGAGCTTTGAAGATGGTACTAAGAACCCTGAAGCTACGCACGAGGAACACACAGAAGCCCAGCGTAAGTGTATAACCTCTCAAACTACCCTTCCATCTGTGGGGAGTCCGGTGTTCCCACAGTGGCTTCATTCTCCACCACAGAATCAAATTGCAGTGGAACCACATCATTATTAATCCTGAGAGATTGCCAAAGAGCTTACATGATGTACCAAATCATTCACTATTAGAGCACAGACAGGCCCCTCATTCCATTTAGTCTATGCCAAACTATTTAAACTGCCTATTCCCATCATAGCCGTCCATACACCTGCTATCCATGTACCTATCCAAACTTAGCTTAAATGTTGAAATCAAGCTTGCATGCACCATGCGCGCTGGCAGCTCATTCCACCTCCTTCTGAATGAAGAAGAGTTCTCTTATGTTCCCCTTAAATTTTTCACATTTCACCCTTAACCCATGACCTCTGATGGTAGACCCACTCAACCTCAGTGTAAAAACCTGCTTGCATTTACCAAACTATACCTCTCATAATTTTGTATACCTTTATCAAATTTCCTCTCAATGTTCTATGTTTTAACTCAGGTCCTCCAGACCCAGCAACATCCTTGTAAATTTTCTCTGTACTCTTTCAACCTTAATTACATCCTTCCTGCAGGTAGGTAACCAAAACTGTAAATACTCCAAATCAGGCTTCACCAATGTCCTATACAACCTCAACATACCATCTCCTGTACACAGTACTTTGATTTATAAAGGCCAATGTGCCAAAAGGCTTCTTTATGACACTATCCACCTGTGAGGCCACTTTCAATGAATTATGCACCTGTATTCCCAGATCCCTTTGATCCACTGCACTCCTCAGTGCCCTACCGTTTACTGTGCAAGACCAAACGAAGTGCAACACCGTACACTCATCTGCATTAAATTGCATCTGCCCATCAAACAGTAGTAAATCACTGCAACTGGATTTGGTTGTGTTGTCTAGAAGATGCTTTGCCACTCATCTGAGAAACTTCTTCAGTTCTGATCCATGGTGGGTAGTTTTGTGGCTTACAGACTCTGAGATGTTTAAAGGTAAAGTACTCACACGAGGGTTGTAAAGAGTAGTAGAGGCATTGAGAGGGTCATTGGTCTTTGGAAATGTGAACTGTTGTGGAGATGCTGGGGCAGAGATGCTAGGACTGTATTGTAAGTAGCTGATATGTGGAGTCTTCATTGACCTGCCATTTCTCAGTCCATTTTTCCAGCTGGTCCACATCCTGCTGCAAAGCTCTGACAGTCTTCCTCGCCCCCAGTCTTGGTGTCTTCCACAACTTTGCTGATCCAGTTAACCACATTTTCATCCCGATCATTTGATATAGATGACAAACAATAATGGACCCAGCATCAATCCCCATGGCACTCCATTTGTCACAGGGCTGCAGTTAGAGAAGCAACCCTCTACTACCACTCTCTGGCCTCTCCCACAAAGCCAATGTCTAATCCAATTTACTACCTCATCTTGAATGTCAAGCAACTGAACCTTTCTGACCAACCTCCCATTCGGAACCTTGTCAAATACCTTGCTAAAGTCCAGGTAGACAACATCCACTGTCTTGCCTTCTTCAACTTTCTTGGTTACTTCCTCCAAATCTTTATGATTGGTTAGACACAACCTACCACACACAAAGTCATGCTGACTATCCTTAATCAGTGATTGCTGTATGAAATAAACATTTCTTTGTTGTTGCGAAGTTTGCATTTTCAAACTTAACTTTACATTGCTTGCACACAAAATACTTAAGTATTTATTGAGTTGATAAATCATTTCAAATGTAAACATTACCAGGCACAATTATCTATCTCCTTTATTTGATGTTAATCAACTTCTATTAAAGTTGTTCATAATACAGTCCTTATCCACGAGGGACTGGTTCTGGGACCCCTCGCGGATACCAAAAATCGCGGATGCTCAAATCCCTTATTCAACCACGTCTTAATGTGGTGGTCCTTAGGACCCAGCGGAACCCTAGACCTTATATAACTTGTCGCAGTGCGGTGGACATTAGGACCCGGTGGTGAGCTCTGAATCTGCAGCGTTTCTGTTCACAAAAATAATCACGATCACGATTGAAAATAAAGTGATCGGAAAGAGTTGAAACGCTATCGGTCATTGGAAAAGTGTTAGGCTACGTCGGTCAACGATCGGAACAATTTTAAAGGATAAAGTGAGAAAGACCCTGCCCCGATGAAAGCTACAATTATTACTAAGCAACACAGTGGTTTAATTATTGGGTTTTGGGCTTTTGATCCTCCACATCAACCCAGCACGGTGGAGAGCGCACTCGGGAGCGATCTGTCACTGGATCAAACTCGGGAACTTCTGTTCACAAGCCAGCACTGAAACATACGTTTTTACATACATACTTGTATGTATACATACTTGCATAGAAAGGTAAAATATATACTATATACTAAGACAAACCGTTGACTGACACTAAATAATACCAGATGTACCTGTTCCGACTTACTTAGAAAGAGAACTTACGATTTTTTTCTATCCTGATCCACGATAACCCACACACATCCTCCCGTATACTTTAAATCATCTCTAGATTACTTATAATACTTAATACAATGTAAATGCTACGTAAAATAGTAGTTATATTGCAATGTTTAAGGAAAAATGACATGGAAAAAGTCTGTACATACTCGAACATCAAGTGCTGGAAGAGCACTTCCGGGTTTTCTAGATTTGCGGTTGGTTGAATTCGCGGATAAGGAGGGCTGACTGTACAACAAAGTAGAACTCTGCCTGTTTCAGTATTTTATGGGTATTTTCTGTGGTTTGGAGTTTTTGAACAACAGGAAAAATGTCCCCCATTGATTAAAAAATTGCAAAGTACATTATTGATTGTAATACACCAGCTTTATAACAACTAATCTTTACTTGCTGGATTGTATGTCCTTACCTGGGCTAAGTGGATATCATACTGCTGCATGTTCACCAGATGATGCCTAATGAGCAACTCCACAGCATCAACATTATACTTGTACTCATCACGGCACTCAATTAGGCACCTATTTGAACAGATCAGGAACCAGTTACAAGCTACAGATCATTTGAACTGCATTCATACATGATGGCATAAAGATTCTTCTTCATCATTGCTAACTTTTCCACTGCCCCAAACGTCCACTCTCCTCTACTTAAGGCCTCTTGTATATCCACAATTTTCTCTGCTCTACCATTGGTGGCTGAGTTATCAAATATTTAGACTTCAAATATTTAATTTCTTCAACTTCAGCCTTTATTTATCGGCTCCTTAAAACCCACCTTCAAAATTTTGGTCACCTTGCTTATATTTTGTGGCTAGACAGCATTTTAATTGATAACTCTAAGATTCTCTATGCAATTCGATGTAAAAACTCTACATAAATGAAAGCTAGTGCTTTTTACATATGATTCATAACTATGCTCTGTACCAGAGATTCCAACTGTACCAGTATTATACCCAGTGGCAGAAGTGCCAAGACAAATTTCTCTCCACGCACTAATCATAAACATAGGCAATTAATATTGTGGTTGTGTGTTAAATCCCACATCTCACTGCACTATTTTCTATTGGAGAATTTACATGAACAAGTTTAATGCATATGTGCCCAGAAGTTTCTTACCACCTCTGAAGATTTAACATTTACGTGATATTTGTTCTTCCTTTCACTCTGGCTTTTTTCCTCTTTTTTAAAAATTAAACTTCATATACACAAATACAGAATTGATAAGGATACTTGTTATAAATCAAAATATAATAGCACAAAATGCACTA
This sequence comes from Hemitrygon akajei, assembly GCF_048418815.1. Classification (NCBI taxonomy): domain Eukaryota; kingdom Metazoa; phylum Chordata; class Chondrichthyes; order Myliobatiformes; family Dasyatidae; genus Hemitrygon; species Hemitrygon akajei. The sequence goes on along the minus strand of NC_133140.1, from coordinate 11,067,659 downwards.
TATATAAATCACACTGGTACACTCTGACTTGACAAAGACTCAGCACAATGTACTCCCAACTTAAAAGACTCTACACAAATGTTAAACATGGGACTCCCTTTCTCTCCAGCTGTTTTGAAATTGTGATCAGTGATAATGAGAACTGCATCAGCAGGTATTCCTGCATTAATATCCAGTGTTTCATGGAACAAGCTGCAAAAGGTAATGAAATATGTTACTTACGCACCTAGTGATTTTATTGTTACACCACTGAGATCCATAAGCACGCCCATCCTGCAGAGCTTTCAAAACCAGCAAATGGCATTCTCTGTATCGAAGCAGGAGGTCCGAGTCTGCACTACTAGTGGCGTCCAGCAGTCCCTCCACAGCCTTCAGTTAAAATTGTCCGACATTAGTTCTAATATCAATCTATATACTACTAAAACTCTCATGCTCTGTTTGTGACCTTCAACTAGCACAAACGGTGCATTACAGCAGCACTAAATCAACTTAAAATGCGCTAACTTAAAGAATGCAGGCAAAGTTCAGGGTTATATATTTGTATAAAATTGTTCACTCGCCAAAATCAACTGCCCCGTTTTCACCCGAGAGCCGATCCGCTACCATAGAAATCGGGACGCGACACCACGACGCATGCGCACGGCCAGACACCAACCGGAGCAAAAGGGCAGGGCAGGGCAGCTCTATTTCAAGCGGTAACTGCTAATCACCATCAGCATGTGTAGGATAGGGACAGACCTAAATGCCACCCATCAATAAGAGATAAATAGATCTTATTGCAATGACGTGCTTCGAGACACCCATAAAACCCTTTGCTGCAGTCAAAGGACAGCGGTCACGTCCATTCAGGAGAGCGTCAACCACATCATCAAGAATAATCAGCATCTTGGAGACTTTGGTGTTACTGCTTCATATCTGAGTACAGTGAAAGGTTTCAATGGGACAATCAATTATGTAGAAACAGTATCAGGGCAGCTGGAATCTATCGAGATATGTAAGCGAAAAGACTTGCACACCAAGTACAAACGAAAATGATCAACATTTTTAGCTTAGTTGAACTATTACAAAGCATCAGCACTGTTGTGCAATTAAACACATTATACTCATTTCTTGTTTCTCTTCATTTCTATGTGATGCAAGCAGTCTAAAATTATATTTGTGTTCAGCTTCAGGACGACTATGACAAACAAAAAAAATCTGAGGGGGTACCACCTTTAAAAAATTGATGTTGGAGCTGCAGGATAGAAATGGGTCTATGATTAAAAAGCAGATTGCAGTCTGAGCTAGGAACGAAACGTGGAAAAACTGAACGTTTTTCCAAAAGTTTAAACTGGGAAATGCTCAACTTCTCCAAATACATCATGTGATAACCCGTCAACACCACCCACCCCCACCAGCGGAAAGGGACTGCGTCTGCATTTGGTCTGTCCCTCCCGACGTGCATTGTGGGAGCTGTAGATCATATGGTTGAGTTGAAACCCGGGTTAGACGGTAAGTAGGGACGGTTGATAACGGTTCTACGGAGGGAGGGGGAGTTGGGGTGAGCTGTCAGCCGAGTCTCCGATCTGTCAGAGGAAAACTAGCAATGTTGCCATCAGAAGGAGGAGCTATATTTGCCTTGATACGTGTCTTTCTTCTTTAATAAACTGAGTTTTTCATCTTCAATTTCCAAAGCAAAGCAATACCAATAGCATTCTTGAAAATTTAATTTTTATTCTGGTCACATCAGACTGCACTACCTTTCTCTCAAAGGGTGCCCCAACGGGTCACCCCGTTGTCTAGTTACTTACAAAAATCATAGTCCTGGTTTTAAAATAATCAGATTCAGAGTTGCACAGCACAGAAACAGGCCAATCTAAACTAACCCTACTTGCCATTACTAGGTTTGTATCCTTCCATGCCTTGTCCACTTAAGTGTCTCTCTAGATTCCTTAAATGTAGTGATTCTGACTCCAACACCATCTTTGAGCAACGACTCCCCGATACCAACTGTGTATGAAAACAAAAACCTCTCCCTCAAATCTCCTTTAAAACTCATTTCTCTCACCTTAAACTTAAGCCTTCTTGTTTTTGACTTCCCCAACATTGGAAAAAGATTGATTACCTATCTTATTTTGCCTCTTATAATCTTTTATAATCCTAACAGGGATAAACAACTGCCTATCCAACCTATCCCCCAAAACTAAAGTCGTCCAATCCAGGGAACATCCTGATGAACCTGCAGTGCACTCCCTCCAGTGCAGCCACATCCTTCCTGTAATATGGCAACTAGAAATATAGACAATGCACTAAATACAGCTTAGTCAGTGTTTTGCAAAATTGCAACATAATGTTTATAATCTATGCCCTTTCTACAAGAGCAAGCACATTATATTATATGCCTTATATTATATACCACCCATCTACCTCTGCTGTCACTTTCACTTTCAAGTTTAACTCAACTCCCAGGCCACTATATTCATCAACAATCCTTAGTACTCTACCATTTACTGTGTATCTTCTAATATTATTTGAATTCCCTAAATGCACCACCTTGCACTAAATTCCATATGCCAAAGCTCCACCCAAATTTGATTTAAATTCTTCTACAGGGTTAGACAACATTCCACAATGAGTTTCAAGTCACCTGCAAACTTACTAATCAGGCCTCCTCTATTCATTTTCAAGTCATTGACATATAATCACAAACAAAATATTACTGTGATATACCATTACTGCCATTAGTACTCTTCCACAACTACTCTCTGCCTCCAATCAATGAACCTATTTTGGCATTTTGTTTTTGATTCCATGTGCCTTAGCATTACATGCAACCTACCACTTGGACCTTGTCAACTGCCTTAATGAAACCTATGTAGACACTTCATTACTCTATCTTAACTAACTCCTCAAAAAAATTTCCCCTCACAAACCATGCTGACTGTCCGTAATCTGCTCCTGCCTTTCTAAATGCACATAAATCCTATCCCTAAAGATTTTCTCCAATAATTTCAAAAATGACTGATGTAGTAATGTAGGTATGAACAGCAGTTATCCTGGCTTATTCCTGCTGCCCTTAAAAGATGAACATTAGCCATCTTTCAGTCTTCTGGCACTTCACCTGTGGCTAAGGAAGATGCAAAAATCTACGCTGGGTACCCAGAAATCTCCTCCTCCAATCTCAATGCAACCTGGTCAGATCTCATCTTAAGGATTAGTGCATGTCATCTAGCACTCCTTCCTTTGGTATACTGACTTGTCCAATATTATCCATGTACCCTACAGTTGCCATTTTCCACATCCTTCTCCTTAGTGAATACAGATGAGAAGTGTTCATTTCAGACCCCACCCAGCTGCCCAAGTTCACACATAGATTAACTTTCTGATCCTCACCATTTCCTTGGCTATCCTCTTGATGTACTTCTACAATGCCTTGGGGGTCCCCTTTATCTTATCCACCATGGATATTTCATGGTCTTTCTTTGCAGTCTTAATTTAAGCTCTCTCCTTCATACTCTATATTCCTCAAGAAGCCTCCTTGATTCCAGTTGCCCATATTTAACATAGCTTTCCTTCTTTATCTATAACACCCATGGTCATCCAAGGTTCCTTAATCTTGCCATTGTTTTCCCTTTCACCCTTAAAGGGACAAGAATTCTTACCGTTTTAAAGATTCTCAAGCTTCTGCCACCAATCTATTTTCATCAGGTTCTCTGCTGTGCTATTGAAAGCAACTTTCCCAATTCATGACCCTATCTTGAAAATTAGCTTCCAGAACTATAGTCACAGAGAACCATTTCCAAATAGCGCTCAGTTGCTTAAATATTAAATTTAATTAATAACGATACAGATCTCAGAATACCTCTGTAGCTGAACGATTGAATAGAGTATTTACCTTCTGCAGGAGGCCAAGAGCAGCAATAGCATCACGTGAATTCCTGGCCATTACCACAGCTTCCAGTAAATTACGAAGTGCCTGAGCCTGAGGGTTCATGGCCAGAGATGGTGGAATTGCATGTAGATGTTGCTCCAGTTCTGTAATGCACTTGTCATAAATCTGTGCAATATCATCAGTTGCCCAAGCTTGCTATGGATGATAAAGACTGAGTGTGAAAGGCACTACTGGTTTTATCGAACCATGCAAGAAATTGTTCATCATTTCTAAGTAAATAGAAATCTACTATTTACAGATTCTGTAATGAAATACCACGTTAGCCAGAATTTAAGTTGGAATCACTAAATATAAACTAAAATTGAAACAGCAAAACTTAGAAATGTACAACATCAGCAATAATTAACTTAGATAATTTCACAAAAACTAGAGGGAAAAATGTCAGTATTATAGTATAGGCTTTAAGATACCTGCATGGGCTTGGCCAAGAAGCCAGTGGGCTGAGAAATATCATTGCTGGGAAGAAATCCTGGAATATTACGAGCAAACTCTTCATAGACAGCCAGTTGCTTGGGATCGACACCACCCACCTAAAAATAGAAAAACATAATAGACTAAGCCACTCATACCTCCTTAGTAGCAATCAGTTAATGTTTAAACATTTCTCAGCAAAAAGTAGTGTTAAATGAAAAACTCCCATAGCAATTTATTAAACATTCAATTTCTGCAACGTGACTTAAATGTCCGGCTGATTAAGTTGAGAAGACATAGGCAATAGCATAACAGTCACTCATCATCGCTTTAATATTCAACAAAGAATATCAGTTCTACAGAATTTTTTCTTTTAAGACCATAAGATATAGGAACTCCATTCTGCTCCATTCAATCATGGGCTGATCCAATTTTTCCAGTCATCCCCACTCCACTGCCTTCTCCCCATACCGCTTGATGCCCTGGCTAATCAAGCACCTATCTATCTCTACCTTAAATGCACCCAATGACTTGGCCTCCACAGCCGCTTGTGGCAACAAATTCCACAGATTTACCATCCTCTGACTGAAGTAATTTCTCAGGATCTTTGACTAAATGGATGTCCTTCAATCCTGAAGTTGTGCCCTCTTGTGCTTGACTCCCCTACCATGGGAAATCATTGCTATATCTAATCTGTTCAGGCTTTTTAATATTTGGAATGTTTCTATGAGATACCCCCTCATTCTCCTGAACTCCAGAGAATACAGCCCAAGAGCTGGCAGATGTTCCTCATATGATAACCCTTTCATTCCTGGAATCATTCTCGTGAATCTTCTCTGAACCCTCTCCAAAGTTAGTATATTCTTTTCAAAATAAGGAGCCCAAAACTGCACACAATACTCTAAGTGTGGTCTCATGAGTGCCTTATAGAGCCTCAAAATCACATCCCTGCTCTTATATTCTGTACATCTAGAAATGACTCAGACCACATTTCTGTTATGCTAATCCCAGCATACAGACCACTCATCAGGAGCTCCAGACTAGTTCAGAAGCAGGTGAAAACTTGGCCAGCAGGAGCCATCTCTGCTCTTCAAGACTGCTTTGAGCACACTGACTGGCACATGTTCAGGAGGGGCTGCAACTGATGGTGACTCTACATCAGTGACTACCTACATCAGCAAGTGCATTGGTGACGTCACTGTGTCCAAGACCATCATTACACGCTCCAACCAGAAGCCATGAATGACAGTGGAGATGCGTGCGCTGCTGAGGGCCCATGACTTCGCCTTCAGAGCAGGCGACAGGGTAGCCCTAACAACTGCAAGGGCCAAACTGTCCCGGGTCATCAGAGAGGCAAAGCGTGCCCATGCCCAGCGAATCCACAGCCACATCCAGGACAGCGGTGACACGCAGCACATGTGGAAGGGCATTCAAGACATCACCAACTACAGGACAACATCACCCACCTGTACTGGTGATGCCTCCCTCCCAGATGCGCTGAATAACTTCTAGGCTCATTTTGAAGCGGAAAATGACGTGGTAGCAAGGAAGTCCACCCAATGCTATGTCTCACGGTGCTGTGTCTCACCGTGGCCGATGTGAGAAGAATCCTGTGCAGAGTCAACCCATGGAAGGCTGCTGGGCCAGACAATATTCCTGGCAGAGTGCTCAGAGGATGTGCAGATCAGCTAGCAGATGTTCTCACTGACATCTTCAACATCTCCCTGAGCAACGCCACCATTCCAACATGCTTCCAGGCCGCTACCATCGTCCCCGTGCCGAAGAAGTCTTCAGTGTCCTGCCTCAATGACTACCGTCCCGTTGCACTCACATCCATCATCATGAAGTGTTTCGAGAGGCTCGTCATGAGGCACATCAAGACCCTGCTGCCCCCCTCACTGGACCCCCTGCAGTTTGCGTACTGCCCCAACCACTCAACAGACGGCGCCATTGCCATCACTCTCCACCTGACCCTAACCCACCTGGACAAAGAAGTCACGTACGTTCGAATGCTGTTCATAGACTTCAGTTCAGCATCCCTCAGAAACTGATTGGAAAGCTGAGCCTACTGGGCATCAACACCTCCCTCTGCAACTAGATCCTAGAACTTCCTGACTGGGAGACCTCAGTCAGTCTGGATTAGAGGCAGCATCTCCAACACCATCACCCTGAGCACGGAGGCCTCCCAGGGCTGTGTGCTCAGTTCACTGCTGTTCACTCTGCTGACCCATGACTGTGCTGCAACACACAACTCGAACCACATCATCAAGTTCGCCAATGACACGACCGTGGTGGGTCTCATCAGCAAGAACGATGAGTCAGCATATAGAGAGGAGGCGCAGCGGCTAACAGACTGGTGCAGAGCCAACAACCTGTCTCTGAATGTGAACAAAACAAAAGAGATGGTTGTTGACTTCAGGAGGGCACGGAGCGACAACTCCCCGCTGAACATCGACGGCTCCTCGGTAGAGATCGTAAAGAGCACCAAATTTCCTGACGGAGAATCTCACCTGGTCCCTCAACACCAGCTCCACAGCAAAGAAAGCCCAGCAGCATCTCTACTTTCTGCGAAGGCTGAGGAAAGTCATCTCCCACCCCCCATCCTCATCACATTCTACAGGGGTTGTATTGAGAGCATCCTGAGAAGATCATCGGGGTCTCTCTTCCCGTCATCACGGACATTTACACTACACCCTGCATCCACAAGGCAAACAGCGTTATGAAGGACCCCACGCACCCCTCGTACAAACTCTTCTCCCTCCTGCCATCTGGGAAAAAAACACCAGAGCATTCGGGCTCTCATGACCAGACTATGTAACAGTTTCTTCTTCCAAGCTACCAGACTCCTCAATACCCAGAGACTGGACTGACACCAACTTACTGCCCTCTACTGTGCCTATTGTCGTCTATTATTTATTGTAATGCCGGCACTGTTTTGTGCACTTTATGCAGTCCTGGGTAGGTCTGTAGTCTAGTGTAGTTTCATTTTTTTTCTGTTGTTTTCACGTAGTTCAGTGTAGGTTTTGTATTGTTTCATGTAGCACCATGGTCCTGAAAAACATCTCGTTTTTACTGTGTACTGTACCAGCAGTTATGGTTGAAATAACAATAAAAAGTGACTTGACTTGAATGCCAATATTGCATTTGCCTTCTTCACCACCGACTCAACCTGGAGGTTAACCTTTAAGGTATCCTGCACAAGGACTCCCAAGCCCCTTTGCATCTCTGTATTTTGAATTCTCTTCCCATCTAAATAATAGTCTGCCCGTTTATTTCTTCCACCAAAGTGCCTGACCATACACTTTCTATTTTACTGAGAAGTGGAGTACTAAATTGTCTGTTAACACAATTTGACATTATTTAAATATCTGGTCACAGATTAGAGATTTATATTGATTGAACATATTAAAATACAGTCAAGGAAAGCTTACATGACATTCACAATGAATGGTTAGGCCCTGATGGCGTACTGAAGAACAGAAGAACCTATATGTAAATATCCAAGGACTCCTGAAGGCAACGGCACAGGCAAATCAGGCGACGGAGAAGGAACAGGGATGAGATAGGACACAAAGAACAAGAGCGGGGAAGTTATGGAACAACTTTATAACATTGTTTGGGCCATAGCTCAGGTATTTTATGCATTTCTGGTTGCCACTCAAAAGGAAAGATACGACTACACAAGATGATCAATAAAGAAGATTGACCAGGACATTGCCCGAGACACAACTCCTCAACTGTGAAAAGACGGGATAGAATAGAGTTCCATTTCTTGGAGCATTGAACAAGCTGGTGACAGAGGCTGACATAACTGAAAAAGTAGATAGCAGATTTCCTAAACTAGAGGGTATAGGTTTAGGATGAAGGCTAAGAGGTTTAAAGGTGATCACAGGAAGGACGTTTTTCATTAAGGGTAGTTGGAAACCGGAGTGCATTACCTGAGTAATGGGGGTAGGTACTTGCACAACACTGAAGTATCCAGATGAGACTTAAGTCACCAACATGTAGATGAAGTGCCAGAAAGTGAGATTAGTATAGAAGGGTACTTGACAGTTGACATGCTGGGCTGAAGAACATGTTTTGTGCTTACAAAATGATACTTTTTAATGGTGACTTTTGTACCCAACTAATACACACACTACATGGCAATTTTTCTAAAACTGCAGACATAAAACTTCAATAAAAAAAATCAAACCTTCAATCTGATTTGCTCAGGCATACGCTCAGCCTGATAGGTCAGTACTACAGGATCACAGTATCGCCGACCTTCCTGCCTAGCATGCTTCCGGAGTTCAAACTCCTACAAAATTCAAACAAAATATTAACTGGATGCAGCAATGACAAACATGGAATTGAAGTACAGAAGAGGAAAGAAACTTACTGTTGCAAGTCGTTTGTCCATTTCAGGACCTGCTTTTTCAACAGCTGTTTTCTGAATAAAACAACATGCAAGCTCACAATTGTCTTGTGCTATCTGGGCAGCTGCTTGTTCCATCATCTCCCTCTGTTGTGGAGATGCAGCCTACAGGGAAAATCAACAAATTTCAGGATTCACTCGCAGATTCAATGAGAGAATTATCAAACAATTGTCCAAGAGTTTGTGCTCAGCCAAACTAATTGTAAATACTGAACATTTGCAAAAAAAGAGCAAGCAAGCTATTCTGGGCTCAACCAATACTTTAACAAGGTTACTAAATAGATCATTCTACAGACAAGTGGAAATCCAGAAGTACCCAAACCACATTAAATTCTAAAGTTTAATTCAAATAAAACTCCTCTATTTTGAACTGTCCCTTGGCTTAAATGAGAGCATCAATAATAATAATGAAGAGCTCATATTCAAAACCAAGGATATCCTTTAGCACTAGAGCGTAGCCTATGTTGGTATGAAGGCCCAGACACAGGTTTAAAACTAGTGCAGGAAAAATGGATAACAAGTCAATAAAGCTGGTAAAAAGAACACAGCACATTGTTAAAAAAAATGCATTGATACATTTTTAACAGTTTAGGTAAAATTAAATATCAATTTAGTTATTAAGACATATTACTTCATTGCTTTTCGGAATTGAGTCAATAAAAATAGTCTTTATGTTTACCATGCACTGAGTTCCCAGCGTGCTAAATCTTTGGATACCTGGTGACTTGTTTAAAACTCACTTTGGGCATGCAGACTAATTTTTAATAACCAGTTTTTGTTTAGGTGTCTCTCCATCAGCTTTAGACTGCAATTCCATCTACAATGATCAACTTTTCAGTGATAATCTTGACTTCAGATGTCATCATGAGGGAGATAAAAGTTACAAATGCCCTTGGTGTAGTCAAACAGGAAATCCCTCATTAGTTTTTACATCAGAATGGAACTCACATGGCTAGGAGAAATCCTATGGGAACTTTCTATTGTTGTCTGAGGTTAAGAACCTGCATGCTCCTGTCATTAAGAGTGAGTCCATAGCATGGCACCAGAAAAAGACCAATACTTTGCATGTAACTTCTTTTTCAAGTGCATGTTAAAACCAGCAAGCAGTTATCCAACTGCATGTTCCAGTAGGAAAGGAATGCATTCTACTGGAAGGAGATTTACTAACCCGTAGAGCTGTGGCAAAGTTGTTCTTTAGGTTTGTAGCAATGCTCATCAGTAATGGCTCCCTGCACGTAATCATGGCCATCCCTGCAGTCAAGTTACGCATCATGTGATGTGCTGCAACTCTCATTCGTGACTCTTCAGAATCTAGAGCAAAATCTTTGCGAACTATCTGTTCACAGGTGGTCATGGCAATTTTGATGGAACGGTCAACGACAGGATGAACGAGCTCCTGCACAGCACGGTCGATTGCTTGCCGAACATATGACTTCAGCTGTGGATGAGCTTGAAACAAAGGAATCTGAAAAGGGAAGAAAATTAAACAGAGCCAGTTTATCAAAGTGTTCTGCACAAGCAGATGCACCCAAACATAAACTTATTAACAAAATACTTCTTAAACTAAAGGAACACTTAGAACAATTCTGAGGAAGCTAATAGCTTAAATAAGCAAAAATTCAAAGTATAAATACAATTATTTGAAAGCCACTGAAAACCCCATATAAGCTGCATTCATTATTGTACTTAAGAGCCATTAATTATGGACATCAACATACCATTTTCTAAATCAAATAGTACTACCTCTGGATAGGAAGTCTGGATAATTTCTTGCAAGTACTGAGAGTAAAAGGACTATACACCCTAGCAAGCAATAAAAAGTTGGAAGTGGGAGCACTATAGGAGCAAGATGTCTGATGTACTTCCTCGGATAAAACCAGTATTCAACCCAGCAGACAATTAAATGGATTGAAACAGAAGGAAACTGGCACATTGACAACAGTGCAACTGGTGATGGCAATGCTTTGCAGCATTTTCATGTAGACAATTTAATCACAGTACTCTATTTAAAACAAAAATCATATTTGTAAAAAATCTGACTTTGCTTATTAAAGGAAGTTTTGCATCATTATGAAATTATGAATAACTTCTTGTGTAAATGGAAATGTGAGTGAGAATACTCTTTAGACTTGTTGCTTCAAGCACAATATTGCATCTCCTGAGTAATAATTCTTCCAAATGTATTGTGATTGGCTTAGTCAATATTGATTTTGTAGTATTTGATGTGCAGTAAGCACTGTCATGATTGAGTTCTACATGCCCAGAATGCTTTGAGACTTCTAGAGATGGTGAAAGGTACTGTAAAAATAAGACCACAAGATATAGGAGCCCAATTAAGCCATTTTGCTCATTGAGTCAGATACACTATTGCATCATGGCTGATCTAATATTCACCTCAGCCCCAATCTCCTAGCTTCCTCATTTCTATTCTAGAAGGATGCCCTGTATTCTGAGGCTATGTCCTCTGGACTTAGACTCTATCACCATAGGAAACATCCTCTCCACATCCAGTCTATCAAGGCCATTCACCATTCAATAGGTTTCAATGAGGTCACCCCTCAAACCTCTCAACTCCAGTGAATACAGGCCCAGAGCCATCAACTGCTTTTCATATGAAAAGTCAATCAATTCCAGAATCATTTTCGTGAGCCTCCTTTAAAGCCTCTCCAGTTTCAGCACATCCTTTCTAAGAGGACCTGCTCAAACCTGCTCACAATACTTCAGTGAGGCCTCATCAGTACGTTATAAAGTCTCAACATTACAACCTTGATTTTATACTCTAGCCCTCTTGAAATGAATGCTAACTCCGCTTTTGCCTTCCTCACTATGGACTCAACCCACAAATTAACCTTTATGGAATATTGCACAAAGACTCCCAAGTCCCTCTGCACCTCAGTTTTTTGTATTTTCTCTCCATTTATAAAATAGTCTACCCTTTCATTTATTCTACCAAAGTGCATGAGCATACACCTCACGACATTGTATACCATCTGTCACTTCTTTGCCCATTCTCCTAAGTCCTACTGTAGCCTCTCTACTTTCTCAAAACTACCTACCCCTTCACCTACCTTAATATTGTCTGCAAAGCCATCAATTCTGTCATTCAAATCACCGACATATAACAAAAAATCAGTCCCCACAGACCCCTGACTAGCAGCCAACCAGAAAAGGTTCACTTTACTCCCACTTTTTTTTTAAAATTTGCAATTTTTCCCCCCCGCAGACTTCTCATTCACTCAAATCTGACCCACTAATTTAGCATCCTGGTTAGCTGCTGATAGATTTCATGCCTGAAATAACTAGGCAGAACATAGCAGCTCATGGAATGAAGGCTAGCGCTAAATCCCATGCTTGGATTAAACATTTACATGAGGCATATATGTTACGTATCATGATACTAAATGTTATCTTGCCTGTTATTGGCACATTATAAACAAAACACCTTACATTTGGATTGACTGTAATGTGTGGAGCCAAGGCAGCCAGAGAATATACATTGATGTCGTGATAGCTGAACTGTGGCTGTGGAGGGCCAGTGGTCGTACAAGTGGTTGTTGTTGCTGGAGTCACTGATGCAGCTGGAAAGCAAAAACATTAAGTTAATCTTACATTCTTTCTTTGTGCGGACTTGGACACCACTTGCAGGTGCTTGGAATTTTACATGTTTCAGGGATTAAAATAAGAGGCATACTTCCATTAACTTGGAAACAAAAGGAACAAAGAAAATTAATGGAAGTTTCAACTGCAGTTATAGTGACAGACTAGAATTACTCACAAAATGTGTAATACAAATCTAAAATACCACATAATCTTCTTCAGTAATTGTACACAATTGGATTATTCTAATGTGCCCATGTGTGACACAAATTACTTTTGTGATCCATCAGCATCAGGCCCATGACAGGAACCCATGTACAAGAAATGTCAGTTTCAGTGCTGTGCTTTCCCAATGACTGCGGTTTCACAACTTGTTAAATAGCAGGAAATATTTCAATTTGTCACCGATTTCTCACCTATAAAGAATGTTCTTAACTTTGAAAAAAAATTGAGTACATAACTAAATATTTCTATGAATGCATGGATTCACATGGAACATTGAATTACAGATGAACTATTGTTTGATAGCTCAGTTAACCTTACATTAGCATGTTCTTCTGGATGATAAAATGGGAGCAATAACCTACTGAATATTAATTACAGATGTTATGAATGTGACGCAACTCTGAGGGGCCGAAGGGTACAAAGTCGCCCCGTCCTTTTTGAGAATCGCAAGATCGCTATTAATTCAGGTCTGAGACCCAGGAAATGAGAGAGAGACGTCCAGAATACACAAGGTTTGGAATGTGTCCTGACCTCAGCGAAACAGAATCACTGATAACGGCCATTGTCTCTTGGAGACGGAATTGTGTATTGAGTACTGTACTATTCATTGAAACCCCTCAGGGGACAACTAGAGTGGTCTGGTTGAGGGATTGCATCATCCCAACCTGATTGACATCTGAGACCCCGTGAGTAAGGATAAAAGACGGGTCTGGGGAACAACCCCTTTAGACGCAACAGGAAAAACGCTGGAAATCCAGTGACAGCGTTTATAGCAAAAGCCGGTGGGGGCTCGTGTGCGTCCTCCCTTGCCAGGGTGGCGGGCTCATCACAGAAGAACGGTTTAGCTAAAGGAGAGACCACAAGTGAACGGCCACACCAACGGGACTCCTGACGGATCGAAATCATAAAAGGAAAGCCGGCAAGTTTTTCTCCAAATCTCTCTCTCTCTCCAACCATTGCAACATAGCGGTCCCCAATGGCTGCAGCCTGCATGAACTGAGTGAACTTTATATTTCCATCGGACAATTCATTATCCCCTAGACAACGATAGAGCTTATTTCTTATTGATTATTATTATACCCGCACTTTTAGATTTAGTATTGATGACATATATTATCTGTATACTTGCATTGATATTATTTTTCTGTATTTTTACTAATAAATACTGTTAAAAATAGTATCATCAGACTTCAACGGACGTCTCCATCTTTGCTGGTAAGTGACCCAGTTACGGGGTTCGTAACACAGAAAATGGCCTTAGGATAAATTTGTACAGTGAAGACAGATTTAAATGACAGTAATTCAACAGACATTTAAAAAATTACCACTGCCACTTAGTGGTATGATTCCCTCCCACACAACGGACTGGGAAGCCTTGGAGAATGTGGTGGTATATCAAAGAGAAAGTCTGTTGGTTGACTTTTCAAATGCTACGTTCATCACTAAACCTGTGACTAGTGGTGTGCCACAGGGATCAGTGCAGTGCTGGGTCCATTGTTACTTGTCATCTATATCAAAATTGGATCAGCAAATTTGCTGATGATGCAAAGACTGGAGGTGTAGTGGACAGTGAGGAAGGTTTTCAAAGCTTGGAGAGGGATCTGGACCAGCTGAAAAAATGGGCTGGAAAATGGCAGATGGAATTTAATACAGATAAGTGTGAGGTATTGCACTTTGGAAGGAAAAACCAAGGTAGAACATACAAGGTAAATGGTAGGGCACTGAGGAGTGCAGTAGAACAGAGGGATCTAGGAATACAGATACAAAATTCCCTAAAAGTGGCATCACAGGTAGGTAGGGTAGTAAAGAGAGCATTTGGTACATTGGCCTTTATAAATCAAAGTACTGAGTATAAGAGTTGGAATGTTATGGTGACGTTGTATACGGCATTGGTGAGGCCGAATTTGCAATATTGTGTACAGTTCTGGTCACTGAATTACAGGAAGGATATTAGTAAGGTTGAAAGAATGCAGAGAAGGTTTACAAGGATGTTGCCGGAACTTGAGAAACTGAGTTACAGAGAAAGGTTGAATAGGTTATGACTTTATTCCCTGGAGCGTAGAAGAATGAGGAGAGACTTGATAGAGGTGTATAAAATTATGATGGGTATAGATAGAGTGAATGCAAGCAGGCTTTTTCCACTGAGGCTGGAGGAGAAAAAAACCCAGAGGACATGGGTTAAGGGTGAAGGGGGAAAAGTTTAAAGGGAACATGGGGGGGGGGGCTTCTTCACACAGAGAGTGGTGGGAGTGTGGAATGAGCTGACAGATGAAGTTGTAAATGCGGGCTCACTTTTAACATTTAAGAAAAACTTGGACAGGTACATGGATGAGAGGTGTATGGAGGAATATGGGCCAGGTGCAGATCAGTGGGACTAGGCAGAAAAATGGTTCGGCACAGCCAAGAAGGGCCAAAAGGCCTGTTTCTGTGCTGTAATGTTCTATGGTTCTATCTATTAAGAATTACTAAATAGGGAGCTTCTTCCAACATTGAAAATCTTGTAAAATAAAATTTAACAAACCTCAAATTGTTCAGCTATTACATACTAATACAACATTGAATGCCTCAAAGGTAAAAGGACATCATATGATGATCTTGGTATCATGACACTTCATTCAACTGCTCTGCCAAGGGAAAAGTAACCAGAGAGATAGTTGTGTGCTTTCCAAATTAGTATTTGATTGCTGGAAAGACATCAAAACGCTGTGAGAAGTGTAATATTGTTGTTCCCTCTTCTCTGCAAGGAGGAAAAGCAGCAACTTCTCCAAGGTCTGAAGTTGAATTGACAGATTCCCCTAGTTCCAGGAAGATAGCATCAAATAAACCCAACAGAAGCACTAAACTCTCTGAAAATTACCTTGTCATAGGACAAATCATCCTTAACGTGGCACAACAGTTCAATATTTTTCTAAACCAAAGCTAATAGCAAACATGGAAGAAAATTCTTTATTCAAAGGACAGAGAATTTGGAACTTGATACCAGAGGAAGAGGTCAAGGCCATCAATAGTGAAATATTTAACAGAACACTGGACAAGCAGATGAAGAGTGGAAGAGATTGAGATGATGGATGAGGCTCAAGTGAAGCACAAGATCCAGCACAGACAGTTTGAGTCTGATGCCCACCTCTATAGCACTGATCCTAAAGGCTGATCTATACTTGTGCGTATGGGCTACACCGTAGCACTGATTTTCACTTCTGCATAGGCTCGATGCCATAGTGAGCATATGTTGGTGTGCGCCAAAATGCTAGTTGGCGGTGGGGTTTCTATGCTACTGTGTTGTTTCTTTGTGAGAAGCATGGACGAGGAAATGCATTTCAAACATTTTTGCACGTCGGCAGGAAGATCTGATGATTTGGTTCATCTATTTTGCATCAGTGTACAGACATGGCGAAGAAGTAGTAACCGGATATACGTAGGAGGAAATGCGATGCTACCAAGCGGAACTGTCACAGTTGTTGCAGTCTGCATTGCTGCGACGCGAGTTACTTTTTTGAGGAGGTGCACGTCACCCTACAGCGTAGGGTACGCGGTACCTACGGCGTACACGCAACGCATTGGTATAAATCAGCCTTTACAGTAAGGACAAATTGAAAATTCCAGTGTTACGTCTTTAATCGTTGATTTAAATAGGCGGGTAGACTAGACTTCCCTTGAGTCTCTTCCTAATCAAATCCAGAAGTCACAGTGATCAAGGTTATTATCAATAGAGGTCATGAAATTATAGGACTAAGACCAAATGTAACAGAGAAATGCTGAAAGGAAACTACTGTTGGAAAATGCATGATCATGCACTTTGGTGGAAGAAATAAACGGCCAGATTATTATTTAGATGGGGAAAGAATTCAAAACACAGAGATGCAAAGGGACTTGGAAGTCCTTGTGCAAGACACCCTAAAGGTTAACCGCCAGGTTGAGTCGGTTGTGAAGAAGGCGAATGCAATATTGGCATTCATTTCTAGAGGCACAGAATAAAAGAGCAAGGATGTGATTTTGAGGCTCCATAAGGCACTTTTGAGACCACACTTGGAGTACTGTGTGCAGTTTTGGGCTCCTTATTTTGGAAAGCATATACTGACATTGGAGAGGGTTCAGAGAAGATTCACGAGAATGATTACAGGAATGAAAAGGTTACCATATGAAGAACGTCTGGCAGCTCTTGGGCTGTATTCCCTGGAGTTCATTAGAATGAGGGGGTATCTCATAGAAACATTCTGAATGTTAAAAGGCCTGAACAGATTAGATATGGCAAAGTTATTTCCCATGGTAGAGGATTCTAGGACAAGAGGGCTTGACTTCAGGAATGAAGGACGTCCTTTTAGAATTGAGATGCAGAGAAATTTGTTTAGTCAGAGGATGGTAAATCTGTGGAATTTGTTGCCACGAGCAGCTGTGGAGGCAGCTATTTAAGGCAGAGATAGATAGGTTCTTGATTAGCCAGGGCATCAAAGGATATGGGGTGAAAGCAGGGGAGTGGGGATGACTGGAAGAACTGGATCAGCCCATGACTGAATGGCAGAGCAGACTTGATGAGCCGAATGGCCTATTTCTGCTCCTATATCTTTTGTACTGCAAAAGAAAATACGTGCAAAACTCTCATAGCATTCCCCTAGTCTAGTACATCTGTGTTGGTGCAGTTTCATAGATGTTGGCTTTTGGCCATGTTGAAAACCACACCCAGACAATTATTTTTTCTTTCTGTAAGCTTAAAGAAATGAATGCTGGTGGACTGACTACATGACACTGAAATGGCAGAGATCATGGAAGCCTCACCACTCTACAAGAGGTTAATAGAAAATGAGATACATGCAGCAATGCAGCCTCAATGGTGTGCTGCATGAGCTTAAACAGGGATTCAACCACAGTGAATAGCCGACAACCTTTCCAACATTTAATGCAAAGAAAGTACAAGCCTTGGGTGGATACATCATGCTGTAAACACAGAATAAACTCTCTGAATAAGCATAGCTGGGAATCCCTGCAGTCCAATATTAACAGTTTAAAGTCTCTACAGCCAGAATTTTACTTTTTAAAGAACAAAGACTGAAAATCAATTCTAGCATGACACACTAGAGGAGTAAATACAATATATATTTAGTTGTACACCCACACCTCCGCACCAACTCCCTCTTTAATTTAACTGCAGGGGCAGTGAAAAAGCATGACAGATTTCTGGTGCAGCAGGGTCATGAGCAATAAACACAGGCAAGGCAGTAAAATTGGAAATAAATGTTAAGTTACAAAAAATGTCATTAATAACCAAGCTGTATTAATTTTGGCAGAGGTGGGTATGCAATTCTGATATTTCAGACAGATAGCTAAATAGACAGAAGGGACAAACAGCCCTTCCCTCTTAGCAATACAAACAGACACTCTATTCAGCATTAGTTTGAGATAGAAAATAAATCTGAACAATTATCAACATAATATCCAAAAACTTTTCCCTAAAAATCGTTTATCAGCTAAATTAAAATGAATGGCAAAATATTAACACAAAAATGCAGGCATACCAAACCCTAGGATGTTTAATTCCAGTGTCCTCCGTTCTACATCTTACATTACAGTCAGGACTGAGGTGGTAGCGTCTGGTACAGCACATCATGAATTCTAGAATTATATAGCAATTACAGTAAAATAGCTGCTGCACCCTAAAAAGATTGCACAATGGCCACGGCTGTTAGAGTATTAGAACCTGCATTTTTTGAACCTTCAGCAGACTGACTCCTCCACTGGAAAAACATTTCCCCTCCCAGCTGCCGTGGAGCCACTTCTCTTCCTTTGTCAGCTAAAGACCAAGGCTTCAATCTGGCCTACTGGCAACGCCTGCAAATGCACTTCTCCCTGGGTCCTAGTGCACTCAGTGTTAGTGAAATCTGACTCTCCCCATACTTTAACACCAATGCTCTCATTACGCAAGCAACCAAAAAGGTCAATGACCACATACAATTTACAGTATTTTGCTCGTAATTAAAATTAACAATGCAGTGTACAATATTTGTTTTCTATGCAAGTGAAATGATTTAATACTGAATAAAAAGTAAAAGCACTTTACCAGTGGTGACAACTACTGGCGGTTCCTCAGGTATTTTGGACTCTCTCTTTGGAGCTGATAGCTGCTCTTCTAGATTTGTCAATTTTTCTTTGTCCTTCAATAATGTTCCAGGCTTCAAGTCATTGATATCCAAAGCCAGATTTTTACACAAGACCTCGATCTCAAACTTCAGGTTTAACTAGAAAAATATTCGTGAAAATGAAGAGAGTTAAATAACCTTCCAATTTAATGCCAGAGCAAAAGGAAACATAAATAAATAATCAACAAAGCTCATGTTCAAATTATTGTGGACCCTGGCTCCAAATTCTTGAAAAATGCAATCATCAGAAATGCATTTCAGGTTGAAATTTGCATGAGTGTTTGTCTTGAGTATATTTGTAATTTGATTTAACCCTTTTGCAGAAGTCTTGTTTATTCTGCCAGCTTATGAAACCAAAATCTTAAAGGGACTGACGACTTTTTTTTATCTTCCCAACACAATGCTTCTCAACATCTATAGCAACAGATAAAATATCAAACAACAACACACACAAAATGCTGGTAGAACACAGCAGGCTAGGCAACATCTATAGGGAGAAGCGATGTCGACGTTTCGGGCCGAGATCCTTCGTCAGGACTAACCGAAAGGAAAGATAGTAAGAGATTTGAAAGTAGAGGGGGGGAGGGGAAAATGCGAAATGATAGGAGTAGACCGGAGGGGGTGGGATGAAGCTGAGAGCTGGAAAGGTGATTGGCAAAAGTGATACAGAGCTAGAGAAGGGAAAGGATCATGGGACGGGAGGCCTCAGAAGAAAGAAAGGAGGGGGGCGGATCCGGCACCAGAGGGAGATGGAGAACAGGCAAACAACTAAATATGTCAGGGATGGGGTAAGAAGGGGAGGAGGGGCATTAACGGAAGTTAGAGAAGTCAATGTTCAATAGATAAAGTATCATTTGTTTTTGCATTTCAAATCAGACATCAAACTCATCACTTGATAAAATAATTGCTTCAAAGTAAATGGAACCACAAATACCTAAGATGTCTTTTATTGGATACTAACAATTGACAGATGTCAGGCACAAGTACCAAGACTGCTTTCAAACCCTTGGGAAAATTATCTTGTTTTGGGACAATGGAGACGAAATGAAGACTTTAAAAGGAGAAAGGTCCTTAACTTGATGGGTTGCCTGCCATACCTGACAATGATGGTTAAATTTGTGTTGTTCAGATGATGAAAAATGCACAAAAAACCTATACAGGCGAGTTTTTAAAGTGGTAAAGTTGGTTTGCTGGGGCAGTTCAAAGCTCCTGACCTCTGGGTCCAGTCATCACAACTGGAGTCTTCCTTGCTTGGAGTGAATGACCATGACTTCTTCTGAGCCATGTCATGCCCTTAGCTCTCTACAAAGCATTGTGGAACTGCCTTACTGGCTGTTAGATTTCACTGTTGATTTCATCGTTTCATCCATCCAGTCCGTCAGAGCTGACTTCACATGCTAGGACAGCTCAGTAAGTCCCTATCTCACCAGTGTATGAGGCCCACCAGCTACCCTCAGCTGGTTTAGCCCCCTGTTCAAGCAGTGAACATTAAATCTGTACTTCAGTAAAGGGCAGTGTGAAGGCAGAATGTGCTGGTACCAACTGGGAACCTTAATTATGGCTCAAGACTAAAAAAAAAGGAAACCATCTAACACAAGCTTTAAAATATTGCATGCATATGTGGTGCTGCCTACTCCCTAGCAGAGATGCTGTATGTAGGTGCTCATGTGCAAACAGCACAAAATAGTAATTTATCACAGGAAATGATACTTCAGATCGGACTCAGCCCTTCACCCTACAGTAGACCTGACATCATTCCAGCTGCATTCTGTTCTTTGGAGGAAAGGGTTTTGAAAACAGTTACAGCAAGATGTCTGAATCATACAGTGCAGTAATTCCCAGCTGAGCTTAGTCAGAAAATAAGATGGAGGACTAACAGCACCATTTAATCTCCCACATCAAGAAACAGCTCTCGATTAAAACACAAGTTCTGATTTTCCATTTTTGGTTAGTTGGCATATTTAAAATCATTCCATGAGAAATGGTGAAAAGTTGGAGATACTTCCAGTCTTTTGCATGAATTATGCACAAGAAGTTAGTTACTTGGCCAAGGTACAAAACACTATAGTCAGAATGTTATTTCAGTTATCTTAACATCTGTTAATAATGTGTCAGATCACTCGCCAGTCAGTTAGCATATCTATCTGCTAGTTCTTTGATAAAGCTCTCCCTGTACTTTACCTCGGAGCTCCAGGAAAAATGTCAATCAGCCCTGGATCAAAAACTGTACTTCCAAAAACTCTCAATCATTCGTCATCCACAGCAAAAAGCTTGTACAGTATCCTAAAGTATTTAGCCCCCAACCCTTTGATTACATAAATGAGTATTATAATCAGGGATTTTGACCAATTTAATTGAGATATTTCGTTTGTGAACAACATGCTCCTTTGTCCCTCTCATGCCAGAAAAATAGAAAATTATAAAGCATGAAAAATTAAAAATGCAAAAAATGAAATGTCAGCAGTTCAAAAGTACTCATCCCCTTTTGCTCAGTACTTAGTTGAACCACCACTCACAGCTATAACAGCATCTTTTTGGATAAGTCTCTATTAGCATTAGCAATGGAGCAAGATTTGCCCATTCCATCTGGCACAATTCTTCAACTGTGCCTGGTTAGTTGGGGATTGGTGGTGGACAGCAATCAACCTCTGATCAATCCTGACCAAATTTCCAGTCCCTGCTGCTGAAAAGCATCCCAATAGCACGATGCTACCTCCACCATACTTTGCAGTAAGGTTGGTGTTACCTGGCTGATGTGCAGTATTAGATTGTACTGTGGCTGTGGTTTCATATTTTTTTCTACTTCTTCATGATGAACTGCACTGAGATCTGGGTGCCTTTGAGATGGTCCTCCACCCTTCCCTAAATCTGTGCTTCTCTATTATCATTTCCCTGACTTTTCTTGATTCTTTTGTCATCATTTTGGTTTGGTCTGTTGAAAATCTATAATACTGTTGGACCTTACAGAGAGGGGGAGTATTTATTCAGGTGATCCTCTCATCAACAAATTGGGCGAGTTGGTAAGGTAATATACAGTATTGTACCAGAAGTTATTGTAGCAATTATAAAAGGGATGAATACCTTCTCAGCATCACAATTTTGGTTTTAGTAAATTGTTGACAGGTTTTGGAATTTTCTTTGATTTGATATAATGCACAATCTTTTGCATTTTAGCTTAAAAATCTTACTTCAAAATATAATAAATTTAAAACATTAAATAGAAAAATGTTAAAATAGCTATGGGAGCTGAATATTTTTTCAAGGCACTATTTTCATTGGAAATTTTGAAAATATTCCCATTCCCATTATGTACTTAGCTGCATTTCAAAGATTATGCATTGATCCCAAACCCACCTTTTTTACTTGCTGTGGGAGAAAGATTCTCATATTCTACTAGGTATTCATAATAATAAACTTACACAGCTATGTACTGCAGAATCCTTTTAATGAAACAGTTTAGGTTCAACTCCTCCAGAAACAAAGTGTTCCAATGGACAGCACCAATGTTAAACTTGATCATTATAACAGCTATTACATTTAGACCCAAGTACATGAATTCTCAGTGCAGCCTGGTCTCAACGATCTTACTGGTTTCTTTCCCAATGTGTAAACAAATATACAAACAAACTGTCTATAAATTCTAGCCCCTCAATTGCTTTCCCAAGCTTTTAGAAAATGTAATTTTATGTAACAGTAAGGGGGGTTATTTCTAGCTTTCTGAAATGGCAACATAGTAGATAGAAACATTTTACAGAACCCCCAAATATGGATTAAAAAAGATACCCCAATTAAATGAAACAGGATTTCTTAATAAAATTTTGAAATTATTTAGAGCAAAATCTTTAGCTTTAAAATCAGCGTAGCTATTCACCATACATGGCAGATGTTGCTGGAGCAGTATATCATTATCCAGATGAGTGCATTCTTTCAGACATAATGCCAACAGTCCTTTTTTATCTTATTGTACTCTAAAAGTTTCAGTTATATAGGCATCTTTCCCAAACTTGGAGCAGAGTAATGTGGTGGAATATTGCAAAAGGAAAAGAAAGAACCAATAGATTTATGTCCCCGTCCCCCCCCCCCCCCCCCACCTTAGTTCTGCACTCAGCACTTGCACTAATCATGGAAGAGTCCAAGTTGTGGGCATGATACCTTGGTGCCGGACATTTATGGCCTACCCCCAGAACATCCTCAGACTCTGTTGGTCATTGATGTAAACAACACATTTCATTGTATGTTTTGATGTACGTGTGACAAATAAAGTTAATCACTTTTAATGTGCATAGACTGTCCCCGAAGTTCCCAAACCTAACCCCAGCAGTCACTTGTGCTATAAATTTAGTACAACAGATTTTTTTTAGTTTCAGCAAAATTTCGCAAACAATCTAAAAAATTTTCAATTTAACTTTACAATTTGTTGAATTAAGTTTGACAAGTTATAAAGGCTCCCAAATTTGAGCAAGCAGGTGGGAGGAGGAAATGAAACAACATACTAAGATTTTCTAATCACACCTACAAGACCCAAGACCACATTCTGTTACACTTCTCCCTACAATAGTTTCTGCAAGAAATTTAGTCTTATGTTTAAAATTAAACAAAATATTTTTGATTTCCTACTTTATACAAAGTTCAGCAAAAGCAAGAGAATTTACTCGATAATATTTAGCCATCTTTCAGCAATGAAGTTAATGTAAACCATATTCACAGTGTAATAGCAGGTGGCAATAAGTTTTAAAGAATTTAGAATAAATATAAACCTACCTTCAAATCATGCTCTTGATGTAGCTCTGCTAATACATTCATGATAGCCATCGTCCACGGATTTGGAGGCCTGAAAACCTATAGAACACAAAACAATTAAGACCAAATATCTGACACTGTAAGAAAGGAAATCTAAGATAAATACTTCATACATTATTCCCCTCCCTCTTCACACCATTTTCTAGCCGTTAGACAGCTGTTATAATTTTGAAGTTCCTATATTTTTTCCATTGTGTACTTCTATTAATCCAAAATTAGCTTGATTCCCTTGCTCAATAAATATTCTCCTTTAACTTATCTACAGGGTAGATGATACAATAAGCTGATGAAAGTGGTTCTGTGGAAGTTTCAAGAACTTCAACAATAGCAATATACAAACATAAGAGATGCTGCAGATGCTGGAAATCCAGAGCAACACACACAAACTGCTGGAGGAATTCAGCAGGTCAGGCAGCATCTATGCAAATGAATATACAGTCTGCATTTTGGGCAGAGATCCTTCATCAGGACTAGAAAGGAAAGGAGAAGCTGCCAGAATAAAAAGCTGGGGGAAGGACGATGACAAGGTGAAGCCAAATGGTTAGGAAAAGTAAAGGCTGGAAAAGCTATTTGATAGGAGGGGAGAGTGAACCATGGGAGAAAGAGAAGGGGGGGGAGGGGAGGTGATAAGCAGGTGAGGAGAAGAGGTAAGAGTCCAGAGTGGGGAATAAAAGAGGGAAAGGGAAGGGGGGAAATTTAAAAAAATAAATACAAATTTTAAATCACTGGAAGGAGAAATCGATGTTCGTGCCATCAGGTTGAAGGCTACGTACAGACTGATTTTTATCTTACATCCTCCACCCTGAGAGTGACCTCATCATGGTATAAAAGGAGGCCATGGACTGACATGTCAGACAGAGAATTGAAATAGGAATTACACTGGTTCACCACAGGGAAATTCTAACATTTGGTGGATGAAGCAGAGGTGCTTGACAAAGTGGTCTCCCAACTTACGCTGGGTGTTACCAATGTAGAATTGGCTGGATCTGATACAGTAGATAACTCCAACAGATTTACGTCACCCCTCCTAGAAGGACTGTTTGGGGCCCTGAATGGAGGTAAGGGAGGAGATAAACGGACAAGGGAAAATCAGAGGGAGCCAACTGCAGAAAGCAGGGAGGGGGGGCAATGTTTTTGGTGATAGGATCCTACTGAAGATGGCGGAAGTTTGAAAGAATGACGCGTTGGATGCGGAATACCAAAACAATTTTTTTTAAAATGGTGAAACAACATTTAAAACTGTGGGTGACTGGTAGAACTGTTACTATGGTGAATTTGTTATGCACAATCAACTGTTATCCTTATCATTTAACACTGACTTTAGAAAGATGGATACTTTATTGATCCCAAAGGAAATTAGAGTCATAGTAGCATTACAAATAGAGATATAAATATTAGAAGAGAAGTAGAATTTTTTTTATTAAGTTACTACAAACAGTCTAACAGGAGGGGGTCATCACTTCCCCAGCTATAGGTTGACTCATTATAGAGCCTAATAGCTGAGGGTAAGAATAATCTCATATAGCACTCTTGTCTTAGTCTATTACTGAAAGTGCTCCTCTGTTCAGCCAAGGTGGCATGCAGAGGGTGTGAAACATTGTCTGGAATTGTCCGGATTTTCCGTAGGGTCCTTTGTTCTACCACAGCCTCCAGTGTGTCCAGTGATCGTGATTGAACAATGATGATTTAAGTCTTCAGGCCTTTTGATTCCTGCTGATAACACTTCTGTTGCATAGCTTAGGAAGTTTTAATGCACAAGGCACAATTTAACTGTGCATAAGTATTATACCATGTGAATTCATTTCAAAGGAATACCTGCCTAGAGAACAACTGCCAGTACCTTTCAGTATTTATTCACCATGGGGTGTGGGAGTAGGAGTCAAAAAGTTATCAGATTTGAGAAGTGGTTTTAATGAAACCAGAAAGGAGTGTTTGGTATAAAGGATTATTGCTAAGTCACAAAAGAATGATAAGAAAGCAGTTCTGGTAGAAGGTCATCAACTTAACACTTACAGTTGCAAGAAAAAACTTGTCAACCCTTTGCAATGACTTGGTTTTCAGAATTACTCATAAAATCTTCATCTAAGTCACAATAATAGATAAATACAATCTGACTAAACAAATAACACAAACAATTGTACAACTTCTCGTTAATACTGAGAACACCATTTAAACAATCACAGTCTGGGTTCAAAATCATATGTGAACCTCAGAGGTAATGCCTTCTTCAAAAGCTATTTAAAGTCAGGTGTTCCAATCAATGAGATTGAAGTTGTGGGTTATAGAGGTGCCCTGCCCAATATAAAAAGACAAAGCCTGTTCTTCTCAAATAAGATCTGTTTTATCTGCAACATGCTTCAATCGAAACAACTTTCAGGGGACATTAAAAGAAAAATTGTACAGATGAGGCTGGAAAAGGCCACAAAAGCATTTCTAAAGATCTGAGTATTCATCAGTCCACAGTAAGAGAAATTGTCTACAAATGGAGGAAATTCATGACTGTGGCTTCTCTCCCTAGGAGTGGGCATCCTGCAAAGATCACACCAAGAGCACAATGTGCAACACTGAAATAGGTGAAAAAGAACCCAAAGATAACAGCTGGAGACCTGCAGAAATCTCCAGAACTTGCTAAAGTCTCTGCTCATGCATCCACTATAAGAAAAACACTTTACAAGAATGGTGTTCATGGAAGGACACCATAGAAAAAACCACTGCTCTCCAGGGGAAAAAAATTGCTGCATGTCTCCAGTTTGCAAAAGGCCACCTGGATGTTCCACAAAGCTTCTGGGACAACGTTCTGCTGACAGATGAGACAAAAATGCACACTGCTATGTTTGGAGGAAAAAGAGCTCTGCAAAACAACACCAAAACCTCAACCCAACTGTGAAGTATGGTGAAAGGAGCATCATGGTTTGGGGCTGCTTTGCTGCCTCAGGACCTGGACAGCTTGTAATTGTTGAGGGAACAAAGGAAGGCACAGAGTCGAATGTACTTCCTAAGAAGGTTGGCGTCATTCAATGTCTGTAGTGAGATGCTGAAGATGTTCTATAGGTCAGTTGTGGAGAGCGCCCTCTTCTTTGTGGTGGCGTGTTGGGGAGGAAGCATTAAGAAGAGGGACGCCTCACGTCTTAATAAGCTGGTAAGGAAGGCGGGCTCTGTCGTGGGCAAAGTACTGGAGAGTTTAACATCGGTAGCTGAGCGAAGGGCGCTGAGTAGGCTACGGTCAATTATGGATAACTCTGAACATCCTCTACATAGCACCATCCTGAGACAGAGAAGCAGTTTCAGCGACAGGTTACTATTGATGCAATGCTCCTCAGACAGGATGAAGAGGTCAATACTCCCCAATGCCATTAGGCTTTACAATTCTACCGCCAGGACTTAAGAACTTTTTAAAGCTATTATTAATGCTTTTTGAGATGGTGATTTAGATGCATATCACATTTTTTTTACTGAGTTAAGTATTGTATGTAATTAGTTTTGCTACAACAAGTGTATGGGACATTGGAAAAAAGTTGAATTTCCCCATGGGGATGAATAAAGTATCTATCTATCTATCAAGACATTTTACAGGAGAATGTCAGTCTGTCACCTGAAGCTTGATTCAAGTGGGATGATGCAATAAGACAATGATCCAAAACACCAAAGTAAATCAACAACAGAATGGTATAAAATGAAGAAAATTCATGTTTTGGAATGCCCAAATCAGAGTCCAGACCATAACCCAAATGAAATGCTGTGGCATGACCTGAAGACGGCTGTTCATGCAAGCTATCCCAGAAATATTGATGAACTGAAACATTTTTGTATGGATGAATGGTCCAACATTCCTCCTCGCTGTTGTATAAATCTGATCAGCAGCTACAAGAAATATTTGGTGGAGGTTAATGCATCTAAAGTAGGATCTACCAGTTATTAAATACAAGGGTTCAACTACTTTTTTCAAACTGGACTGTGAATGATTAAACAATGTTTTCAATAAAGATGCGAAAAGTGTAATTGTTTGTGTGTTATTAGTTTATACAGATTGTGCTTGTGTATTTTTGTGACTTAGATGAAGATCAAACCATACTTTATGAGTAATTAATACAGAAAACCATTAATTGCAAGGATTCACAAACTTTTTCTTTCAACTGTAACTCTATGTCTACAGAGGCTGTTGTATACCTTCAGCAAACACAAGGAAATCTGCAGATGCTGGAAATTCAAGCAACACACACAAAAGGCTGGTGGAACGCAGAAGGCCAGGCAGCATTCATAGGAAGAAGCACTGTCGACGTTTCGGGCTGAAGGGTTTCGGCCCAAAACGTCGACAGTGCTTCTTTCTATGGATGTTGCCTGGCCTGCTGAGTTCCACCAGCATTTTGTGTGTGTTGTTTGTATACCTTCAGCTTTGTTTTTATTCACTACAGTCCAACAATTGTGTAAATACTAAAATAGTCATTAACAGAAAACGCTTTACCATTTACCAGCAAGATCTCTCAACAATGATAATTGATAGGTGGAAAATAAAAACTGTAGG
Organism: Hemitrygon akajei; assembly: GCF_048418815.1. Classification (NCBI taxonomy): domain Eukaryota; kingdom Metazoa; phylum Chordata; class Chondrichthyes; order Myliobatiformes; family Dasyatidae; genus Hemitrygon; species Hemitrygon akajei. The sequence goes on along the minus strand of NC_133140.1, from coordinate 11,039,625 downwards.
CGTGTAATGACAACAGCCAATAATTTTAAATCTATATACATCATTCTTGAACTATGATTTACAATTTCAGCTAAACCCCAGAAAAGTGTAGAATGATGAGCCAGGGAATTTATTTTAAAAAAATGTTCCTATTCTAAAGGATGCAAAATAATTAAAGCAAACACTAATATCTTGAGATATAATCTTTAACAATACTACTACTCCCCAATCGCAAAAGTTACTCACCATACAAGTGAAGAATTCACAGCTATTAAAAATATTTTATCATGAACATTTCATCTTATTGTTAATAAAATGTATTCAAATCTGTAACTCTCTTCAACCTAAATTCCCAATTCCTTTAATCCTAAATAATATATGGGGCTTGAATACATCGAATGACCAAGAAACACTAGGCTGATGGAGAAGAGAATTTCATGCAATCCACGTAAGGAATTTTCATCTCAATCTAAAATGTTATCCCTCTAACGAGAAAATCAACAAATGCTGGAATCCAAAGCAATACACACAAAATGCTGGAAGAACTCAACAGGCCAGGCAACATCTATGGAAAAGAGTAAACAGTCGATGTTTCAGGCTAGGACCTTTTCACCAGGACTGCAGTTTCTCCAGCATTTCGTGTCTGTTGCTTATGTTATCCCTCCACCATGTGAAAATGCAGATGTTACAGTGACAAAATGCTCCCTCCTATTCTTTCACCAATTATTTTAAAATCAACACCCTTGGTTTTGAACACTCCATCCTGGGATTTTGATCCTCTCAGTCTGAAATTATGTATATGTCATTTAAGTTTCTTCTAATCCTGGGGTTCCCAAACTGGGATCTATGGATCCCTCGGATAATGGTAAGGCTCCATGGTATTAATAAGGTTGGGAACAACTGCTCTAAACCCTCTCCGTGAAAAAGAAAACAACCAAAATTTATCAAGTGTTTCCTCATAGCTACAAAATTTTCAGTCTTGTCATCATCCTGAAATCTCTACATATTTTCCAACACAATCATATTTTTCCTGCAATCTGATGACCTGAATCGTACATGGTGCTCAAGTGATAGACCAACTAGTATTGCAAGAATAATTTCACTGCTTTTATATTCTGTGCCTCAGCTCTCATTTCAAGCACTTAATGACATCAAAATTATCTTTGGACTTACATCGGAAGGTTTTGTTACTGTGCATCACTCAATATCCTAGAACATAGAACAATACAGCACAGTACAGGCTCTTCAGCCCACAATGTTGTGCCAACCCTTAAAACCTGCCTCCCATATAACCCTCCACCTTAAATTCCTCCATATACCTGTCTAGTAGTCTCTTAAATTTCACTAATGTATCTGCCTCCACCACTGATTCAGGCAGTGCATTCCATGCACCAACTACTCTCTCAGTAAAAAACCTTCCTCTAATATCCCCCTTGAACTTTCCATCCCTTACCTTAAAAGCCATGTCCTCTTGTATTGAGAAGTGTTGCCCTGGGGAAGAGGCGCTGGCTGTCCACTCTATCTATTCCTCTTAATATCTTATATTCCTCTATCCGGTCTCCTCTCATCTCTCCAAAGAGTAAAGCCCTAGCTCCCTTAATCTCTGATCATAATCCATACTCTCTAAACCAGGCAGCATCCTGGTAAATCTCCTCTGAACCCTTTCCAATGCTTCAACATCCTTCCTATAGTGAGGTGACCAGAACTGGACACAGTACTCAATGTGTGGCCTAACCAAGGTTTTATAGAGCTGCATTGTTACCCCACGCAAACTCTATCCCTCGACTTATGAAAGAACACTCCATAAGCTTTCTTAACTACCCTATCTACCTGTGAGGCAACTTACAGGGATCTGTGGACATGTACCCCCAGATCCTTCTGCTCCTCCACACTTCCAAGTATCCTGCCATTTACTTTGTATTCTGCCTTGGAGTTTGTCCTTCCAAAGTGTACCACCTCTCACTTCTCTGGGTTGAACTCCATCTGCCACTTCTCAATCTTATCAACGTCTCTGTGCAATCTTCGATTATCCTGAACACTATCCACAACACCACCAACCTTTGTGTGGTCTTCAAACTTGCCTTGTACTCCCACATCCAGGTCGTTAATGAAAACCACGAAAAGTAGAGGTCCCAGAACCGATCCTTGTGGGACACCACTAGTCACAACCCTCCAATCTGAATGTACTCCCTCCACCACGATCCTCTGCTTTCTGCAGGCAAGCCAATTCTGAATCCACCTGCCCAAACTTCCCTGGATCCCATGCCTTCTGACTTTTTGAATAAGCCTGCCGTGTGGTACCTAGTCAAATGCCTTGCTAAAATCCATGTAAATCACATCCACTGCACTACCCTCATCTATATGCCTGGTCACCTCCTCAAAGAACTCTATCAGGCTTGTTAGACACGATCTGCCCTTCACAAAGCCAAGCTGACTGTCCCTGATCAGACCATTATTCTCTAAATGCCCATAGATTCTATCTCTAAGAATCTTTCCCAAAAGCTTTCCCACCACAGATGTAAGGCTCACTGGTCTATAATTACTCCGACTATCCCTACTACCTGTTTTTGAACAAGGGGACAACATTCGCCTCCCTCCAATCCTCCGGTACCATTCCCATGGACAACGAGGACATAAAGATCTTAGCCAGAGGCTCAGCAATCTCTTCCCTCGCCTCGTGGAGCAGCCTGGGGAATATTCCATCAGGCCTCAGGGACTTATCTGTCCTAATGTACTTTAACAACTCCAACACCTTTTCTCCCTTAATATCAACATGCTCCAGAACATCAACCTCATAAATCCTCCCGATTTACTGCATATTCCTTGCTTGCTGGACTTCCCTAAATACATTACAACATACAGAACATAAAAAAAGTACACAACTAGCTGCTACTTGTTCACTCTCAAGCCTTCACTCTCAGGGTTGGCCAAGTAATAGAGGCATTTGAAAATAAACTGCATTCAGTCATAAACAATTGTTCTTCTTGTGCAAATAAAGTAGGAAATTAATAGAACTCCATAGGACCTTTTACTCCCCTGCTCACAATCTGCACTTAACTCTCATCAAAATCACCAGCAAGAGCAGAATCAAAATGCCATATAGTATTCCAAAGATCCCAACACTCACTCCCAACAACGAGTCAGTACAACATTGGCCTACTTTAAGCTGCCCTTTTCAGTTCCTCTTGGCATGTATATAACTTCATCAACAGAACCCTGATTTCTACAGGGTCATTTTCAAACTCTGGTAGTACTCAAACTTGTGACACTCAATAAAATTAAGCACAGGGGCTTCCTGAATTACAAGAGAATTGACTTACAGAAATCTGAGTTTACAGAAACTCTCTCATAAATTTTAAAGGAATTTTATAGGATAGTAATGTTCATGGTATTCATTAACAACTGGTATTCATTAGTTTAATTAGTCTGATTAATTTAATTAGGGTGAACACTGATTTGATGGAACAAGTCATCATACGAAGTGTATGATGCTGAATAGCTATAGAAATCCCACATTTCTAATTTAGAGCAAAAATTAATAAAAAGGTTTATAAATAGTTGTCTGGAATGGAACTCTTATCTAACTCAGGGACTCTTCCATATGTGATGTCAAAATTATTTTTCTACACCTGGACAACGATCAGTTATGCTTGTATCTGCTAGCAATGCCAGTCATGCCTTCTTCATCCTGGTGTTATCTAAATGACATACCATTGCCTATTGTTTTTAATACTGATTTTTTTCTAACATTTCAATACTGGAAAAACTTGCTAGTCCACTTCAGAAGGTAATTAATATTCAAACACAATTATTGTGGTTTGGAACTTTAGTCAAAAACTGAGGAAAGAATGGTTTCTACCCTAAATGACTGTAATCATGTTCAGTTTTTCCAACATCACAGAACTTCCTTATTTTTGTTGATATAAAGGCTTTCTTAAACTCAAATTCTCCAACCATAAAAATGGAATCTGAACTATAACTCACTAATGTGAACCGAATTTGAACTAAATATTGTTTATGACAAAGCTATACGTCCAAAGATTCTAAATGTTCAGAGAAGTAAAACTAATTTACATTTTATGCTATAAAAACTAATAACAGGTATTTAAAAGCTAGAGTGAATATTTGAGAAATAGCGCAATATACATGGTCCTTGTAAAAATAACTATTTGATATAGTGTAATGTGCTGTAAGGATTCACTGCTAATGTAATGGCTTTTTTGTAATGTTTCACTGCTAAGGTAACGGTTTCTCTGTAGCAGCAAGATTTGGGTTATGGCTGGAGAGAACAGGACTGTGGTATGCACGTTAGCCAATCAGAGATCGTTGCTCTGTCTTGTGAATCTGGAAGGAGGCTTTTTCACGGACTTTGTTGAGGAGAGATGAAGAGGGAAGACACGCGTGGAGAGAGCTGGTAGACCATCGGACGGAGTGGATTGGAATCTGAAGGTCCAAAGGTTGGTGACGCTCGGAGGAGATCGATGGTGGAAGAATGGAGACTGAGTGAGCTTCAACGTGCACTTTTGACTTTTCCTTGAATCGGGTCCCTTTTTAAAATTTTCATTACTAACCCTATATTCAGATTAAGATTCATAAAGTTCAATCATTTAATTGCATATGGTACACTGTCTGATATTTTGCATTGTGGGTCTGTTACCGGGTGGTATATTACACAGCATCCACACAAATGTGATTTCTCAGTTTAGCGGAGCCAAAGGCTGTTTTCTCCTCGATGAACACGAGCTGGCTGAGCCTGAGGGTTACATAGGCAAGTACAGTCAACAAGGTGCATTAGCAATAAATACAGAAGTTTTCTTGTACAACTTAAAGGCAGTATAACATGGCAACAACTCTCAATCAAGATTGGTGACCATGCTGCTGTATCTAAAAAAGTATACAGGCAGTCCCCAGGTTACGTACGAGTTCTGTTCAAGTCCGTCTTTAAGTCGGATTTGTACGCAAGTCGGAACAAGTACATCTGGTATTATTTAGCGTCAGTTCGCCAAACGTTTGACTTAGTATACAGTATATATTTTACCTTTCTATGCATATAAAACACTTAAGAAACGTATGCATTCCAATAATTAAACCACTGCGTTGCTTAGTAATAATTGTAGCTTTCATCAGGGCAGGGCGTTTCACATGCTCCATTATTCTCTCTTTATCCGTTATCCTTTAAAATTGTTCCGATCGTTGACTGACTGTAGCCTAATGCTTTTCCAATGACCAATGGCATTTCACCTCTTTCCAAATGCTTTATTATTTCCACTTTATTTTCAATTGCGATCGCTTCCCGTCAATGGAACAGAAACACTGCAGGTGACAGGTCCCGAGCTGTGCCGGCTCCCGAGGTCCACTGGGTCCTAAGGACCACCGCACTGAGACAGGCTAAATGGGACAAATGGGGGCTGTGCTGAGTTTGGGTATTTGATCCTCAACAATATTCTGCATGGGTATTTAAACTGGAGGTGGCAGCTTTTTTTTATGAGGTCAAGTTGCGAGCTCGACATCAACCCGGCACGGATGGTACGGGAGTCACTAGATCGACATCAACCCGGCACGGGAGCGGACTGTCACTGGATCGAACCTCCGTTCCCGAGCCTGGTGCTGATCTCACTGCGCCACCAGCCAACCGGAATGGGGGGGGGGTTCAGGGTGAATCTTACTAAGAAAAATTTAAGCCAAATACAAAGTTAAACACTCAACAGTGTCAACGGCAACAATTTAAAATGGCGGACAGCATTCTCCTTCCTCGGTTCGTAAGTACGAGTTGTCCATAAGTCGGGGACTACCTGTATTGTATATGCTACTTACACGAAATTATCCTGAAGTCATTGCATTTTGTTCAGAGAAATTATCAGCTTTTATTGTGAAAGCAGCTGTTCTTCTCATTGTCTTTGCTCTAATTAGGAGACAGCAGAACTGCAGACTATGCATATCCCAGTCAGTATAGATAGGTAACATCTCCACAATCACCATCAGCACACGTGCACTGCAAGGCTACATGCCAAGTGGCCTGCTCTTTAGCTTTATACTTATGATTGCCATGGCTAAGTACTACTCCAATGCTATATTTAAGTTTTCTGATGACACCAATGCTGCTGGCAACATTAAAAGTGGTAACAAATTGCCATATAGAAAGGAGATTGAAAATCTAGTTGATTGGTCCCATAACACCAATCTCTCAGTCAATATCAGCAAAACCAAAGAGCTGATTATCAACTACAGGAGGAAGATGATGGAGGTCAATGAGCCAATCCTCATTTAGCGATTGGAGGTGGAGAGGGTCAGTAACTTTAAATTACTTGCATACTATAGAGGATCTGTTCTGGGACCAGCACAAAAGTACCATCACAAAGAAGGCACAACTGGTTGCATCATGGACTAGAATGGAAACATCAATGCGCAGGAACAGAAAAGTCTACAAAAAGTTGCGGATACAGCCCAGTCCATCACAGTCAAAACCCTATCATTGAGCACATTTACAAGGAGCGATGCTCCAAGAAAGAAGCATCCATAATTAAGGATCCCCATCATCCAGGCCATACTGTCTTCTTACTATTGTCAACAAACAAGAAATACTGTAGTTCTAGGCCCACACCACCAGGTCCAGGAACAGTCATTACTCTACAACCATCAGGAACCAGCATGGATAATTTCACTCACCTCAACGCTGAACAGACTGCACAACCTACAGATCACTTTCAAGTTCTCTACAACTTATGCTCTTAATATTATTTATTTACTTATTTTTAATTTATTTGCACCATTTGCCCTCTTTTGTAAATTTGATGTTTCAGTCAGTGGAGTCTGGTTAATTAGAACATTGGCACAATTAAGTGGCTGCTCCTGTTAGCCAAAGATTCATGGAATTAGTTAAAAGGTATATAAAAAAAGACAAGCTACCATTTACCCAAGTAACAATTTATGTATTTAAATGAAATACAGAACTATAAAACTGTGAATTAGTTTCTAACAGCTATCAATAGAGGAATTCATCTGCCATGTTCCTTTGATTGAATGTAAGTGAACAAAATTAGTGCAAACACCTAGTACAGATAATGAATTGCCTTCATACAATGCCTCATGATTGCATTCTCCAAATTTTCATTTTCATTATAACACTCAAGATGATCATTGATACCTACAAATGCTTCATAATTCCTAAATTGAAGTAGTGAAACTGTTTCATTTTATTCTTGGTCATTTCTGGCATCTCCAAGCCAGAATGCTTAAAAATGTAGTGAGCAAAACAGTTCTGAATTTCTCACTATTGCTGCCATTTGAATACAAACACACACAACTGACACTATTAAAAACAGATTGCTCTAAGCATGGTGTAGTGTTTAACGGCCACATAAGTGCATGCAATGTGACTGACATTAGTTAGAAACTGTTTCCTGCCCTAATTAAGTGGCAGTGTCCCATATCAAAGAAGGGATTCTCGGCTACTTCCTTGATTTGTATAGAGATACTCCAACAGCTGCACTGATTAACCGATGGCCCATTTAACCAGAATCCACTGTATATGGTTTTTCATAAAAGTCATATTTCTTTATTTTCTTGCATGAACAAAAATGAATCAAGGTAGTATATGGTGACATAAATGTACTTTGGTAACAAAATTACACTGAACTTTAGTTAGCAGTTCATGAGGGAGCTGCATTTTTCAGTGGGTCACAGCATGATTACAACCATTGCACCGCAATGTGGAAGTCAGGTGCCAGTAAATCCAGAAAGTTGTAAAATTAGTCATCATGTCACCTTTGACACCCTTACTAATCAATAAGCCTCCACTTTAAATATACCCAATGACTGCTCCACTGCTGTTATGTGCAGATTCACCACCCCCTGGTTAAAAAAATTCCTCATTTCTGTTTTCTAAAGGGACATCCTTGTATTCTGAGGCTGTGCCCTCTGATCCTACATTCCACCACTATAGAAAACATCCTCTCCATGTTCATGCTATCCTGCACTAATTTGTAGCATAATTAGAGACAGATTCTTCTTCTTCTTTTATTTCCGGCAGTTTAGACACAACTAGGTATATTACTGCCCTCTGCAGGATGTACATTTATTACAGAATTTCAAGAAACTGAAATTCTCAAATATGAACTAGTCGCACATAGAAACAGAATAAATTTTTCAATCAGAAGGTGGTTCTCTTGGTGGCCAAACAAAGATTTAACAGAAAAACAAAATACTTTTAAGTTAGCTTCTTGAACAATATTCTTCTTTCAATTTTATATTGATTACAACTCAGCAAAACATGCTGAACTGCCTCTGGACTACCACAGACACATAATCCAGTTGGATGTTTTCCTATTATCTTTAAGTAATACTTTAGCCCACAATGCCCCAACCTAAGTCTAGTTAATTTCACCATATCTCTATGATTTAAAGAGTAAGAGTCTGAGACCTTTTTAACTAGAGGGTGACTAGAAAAGAAATGTTGTCACTACCTCCTCCCATAGATGCTGTCTGGCCTGCTGAGTTCTGCCAGCATTTTGTGTTTTTATTTATTTCCAGCATCTGCAGATTCACTCGTGATGCCTTCCCTTTAATTCATTTTTCCAATCCTCTTGCCATTTCTTCTCTATGCCTTTTTTCATCCTACTTCTCGATTCTGCTCTACCTAGGGGCATTCTAATTCCTACTTGCCCGCTTTGTAAGGAAGACTTTGCAAACCCATCCACAATTTCATTTCCCTCCACCCCAGCATGCCCAGGTATCCATGTAAATCTAACTTCACAATCCATTTTCCCTACTCTAAACAAAACTAAGAGAATCTCAATAGCTATGTCAGGACGAGCTTTTGATTTATTTTTTTAAGAGATAGATGAGTCAGTATGATGTTGTGGGCATCACTGGATCGTGGCTGAAAGAAGGCCATAGTTGGGAGCTTAATATCAAAGGATATACTTTGTATTGAAAGGACAGACAGGAAGGCATAGGCAGTGGTGTGGGTCTGTTGCTGAGAGATGGAATTGCATCTTTAGAAAGAAGTGACATTGGGTCAGAGAATGCTGAATCTCTGTGGGTGGAGTTAAGAAACTACAAGGGTAGAAAAAAACATCATGGGAATTATATATAGGCCTCCAAATAGACAAAATGTGGAGTTGAGATTGCAAAGGGAGCTGGAAAAGGCATGTAATAAGGGGTAAACACACAACTGTGATGGGGGACTTCAATACACAAGAGGGTTGGGAAAATCATGTTGGTGATGAATCGCAAAAGAGGGAATTTGTTGCATGCCCATGAGATGGCTTTTTAGAGCGCTTGTGCTCGAGCCTACTTGGAGAAAGACTATCTAAAATTGGTTGTTGTATAATAACCCAGATCTTATCAGGGAGCTTAACATTAAGGAACCCCTAAGAGACAGTGATCATAATGTGATTGATTTCATAGTGCAGTGCGAGAGGGAGAAGCTCACGTCACATGCACCCCCTGCATGGAGGTTGGTGAGCAGTGGTGTTCCAGGACCTCTCCTCTTTGCGATTTTTATAAATGACCTGGATAAAGAAGAATAATTGTAAGTTTGCTGATGACACAAAGGTTGGGGTTATTGTGGATAGTCTAGAGAGTTGTCAGAGGTTATAGCAGGACATCGATAGGATGGCAGAACTGGGCTGAGAAGTGGTAGACAGAGCGTGAGGTGGTTCATTTTAGTAGGTCCAATTTGAAGGAGGAATATAATATAAATGGTAAGACTCTTGGCAGTGTGAAGGATCTGACTGATCTTGGAGTCTATATCCATAGGACACTCAAAACTACTGTACAGGTTGACAGTTTTGTCAAAAAGGCATATGGTGTGTTGGCATTCACCAACCGTGGGACTGAGTTCAAGAGAAGTGAGGTAATGTTACAGCGATACAAGACCTTGGCCAGACCCCATTTGGAGTACTGTGTTCAGTTCTGGTCACCTCACTACCGGAAGGATATGGATACTATAGAGAGAGAGTGCAGAGAAGATTTACTAGGATGTTGCCTGGATTGGAGAGCATGCCTTATGAAAATAGGTTGAGTGAACTTGGTCTTTGCTCCTTGGAGTGATGAGGGATGAGAGGTGACCTGACAGAGGTATATAAGATGATGAGGGGCATTGATCTTGTGGATAGCTAGAGGCTTTCCCCCCAGGGCTGAAAAGGATAACACGAGGGGACATAGTTTTAAGGTGCTTGGAAATGGGTACCGAGGGGATGTCAGGGGTAAGTTTTTCACATAGAGGGTGGTGGGTGCATAGAACGCACTGCCAGCGATGATGGTGGAAGTGGATACAATAAGGCCTTTTAAGAGCCTCTTAGATAGGTACATGGAGCACAGAAAAATAGAGGGCTATGTGCAAGGGAAATTCTAAGCAGTCTCTAGAGTAGGTTACATCATCTGCACAACATTGTGGGCTGAAGGGCCTGTAATGTGCTGTAAATATCCATGTTCTATGTTCTATCCAGGCCTTTCAATAGTCAACATCTTTCAATGAGACTCCCCTCCTCATTCTTTTAAACTTCAGTGAGTACAGAAATTGTCTCACCCAGTCCAGAAATAATTATTAACTATATTAATTAGGTTAACATAGCTGAATATTAAAAGTGGGCCAAATTTCAGTTACAAATTTAGCCTCAGAATTTACAAAGTACTTTCATTTAGAGACTTACTCTGCATTAGTTTTAGTTTGTAAGATAAACTGCTCACACACTTCGAAATGTATGAACTACCTCTCCATTACTGATGTGGAGTCAAAAAGATTCACTGCCTTGTTTTAGACAGGAACAGTGTTAACTTTAAAAAAAACACTGATACAGCTCCCTCTCATCTTGTTATTTCATTAATATGTAGATGATTTACTAACACCACTGCATTAATACCTTATTATAATTATGAATAGTCTACAGCTGTCAGAAGATTGTGCTCATCTCAGCCTATCTATTTGCATCTATTTAAGATTATCAGAGAAGTTGAAGGGTTCTGGACTGAACAGAGTACTTTTGGTATCAACACAAATGTATTATATGCTGGATTTCATGTTAGATGGGATGAATTCTGCAATCCAAATACATTATGGCACAAGGTAAATGCTTGGTGTTGCAGCATAAACAAGACAGAGTCAGAATCAGTAAAACTGTATGGAAATTGGCCCTTCTGCCCATCTTGTCCATGCTCAAAGTGCCAACCTAAGCTAATCTCAGTTGTAAACATTTGGCCCCTTTCCTATCAGAGACTAATTCAAATGTCTTTTAAGTGTTATTGTACCTGCCTCAACTATTTTCTCTGGCAGCTAGTTCCATGAATGCAACATCATCAGCGCAATGAAGTTGCCCCTCGGGTACCTTTAAAATTTTTCCTCCTTACCTTAAATCTATGCCCACTAGTTTTTGGCTCCCCCTCTCTCTCTCTCAGAAGGCTGTTGGCATTCACCCTATCTATTCCCTCATGATTTTAAATGCTTCTACATTGCCAACTCCTCAGTCTAGCATCCTAGAAAATCAAATATTAGCCTACCTCTATCTCAGAACACGGAGACCAAGCAACATTCTTGTATTAACATCTTTCCTACAACAGGGTGCCAGAGTACACAATACTCCAAGTGCGGTGTCATGAACATCTTGTTCAGATACACCATACATTCCATGTCTTGACTGAAGGACAATGTGCCATATTATCTTCACCACTACCCTGTTCATCCATGCTTCCAAATTCAATGAATACGTAACTATATTCCTCAGTCCACAACCCATTCCGAGGCACTACAATTCACTATACAAGACATGACTGATATTCGGCACCTCACACTTACCTGGATTGAACAATTGCCAATCCCCACCCCGATTATCTACCTGGTCAATAACTCTCTGTAGTTTTAATCAACTTCCCTCACTGTTTACAACAGCACCTAGGATATTAGATTCTTGACTGGTCAAGGCATGAAGAGATACGGGGAGAAGGCTGGAGATTGGGGCTGAGAGAAAAATTGAATCAGCCGTGATGAAATGACAAAGACGACTCGATGGGCCACTTGGCCCAATTCTACTCTGCCATTCCATCGTGGTAGATCAACAACAGAATGGTTTAAAAAGATATTAATGTTTTGGAAAGGCTGAGTCAAAGTGCTGACCTTAATCCTATACAATTATTAAAGACCTGAAGCAAGCAGTTCATGCAAGGAAGCACACCAACATTCCAGAGTTGAAGTAGTTCTATAAGGAGGAATGGCCTAAAATTTCTCCAAGCTGACGTGCAGGACTGATCAACAGTTACCAGAAATGTTTTGTTGAAGTTATTGCTGTACAAGGGGGTCAAACGAGTTACTGAAAGCAAAGACTCACATACCTTTCCCAACAAATACATGTAATATTAGACCATCTTTCTCAATAAATAAATAAGTATAATTTTTTTTGTGTTATTTATTTCATTGGGTTCTCTTTATCTAGCTTTAGGACTTGCATGGAGATTTGATCACATTTTTAGGTCATATTTATGCAGAAAGAGAGAAGGTTCTAAAGGATTCGCAAACTTTCTAGCACCACTGTACCCATGGATTTGGCCTCCATCGCAGTCTGTGGCAGAGCATTCCACAGATTCACTACTCTCTGGCTGAAAAAAATTCCTCCTTACCTCTGTTCTAAAAGGTCACCCCTCAATTTTGAGACTGTGCCCTCTAGTTCTGGATACCCCCACCATAAGAAACATCCTCTCCACATCTACCTTATCTAGTCCTTTCAACATTCGGTAGGTTTCAATAAGATCCCCATGCTTTTTTCTAAATTCCAGTGAATACAGGCCCAAAGCTGCCAAACGCTCCTCATATGTTAACCTCTTCATTCCCAGAATCATTCTTATGAACCTCCACTGTACTCTCCCCAATGACAGCACATCATTTCTGAGATATGGGGCCCAAAACTGGTAACAATACTCAAAGTGCAGTCTGACTAATGTCTTATAAAGTTTCAGTATTATCTCCTCACTTTTATATTCTATTCCACTGGAAATAAATGCCAACATTGCATTTGCCTTCTTTTCCACAGACTCAACCTGTAAATTAACCTTCTGGGAGTCTTGCACGAGGACTCCCAAGTCCCTCTTCACCTCTGATGTTTGAACCTTTTTCCCATTTAGATAATAGTCCACATTATTGTTCCTTTTACCAAAATGTATTATCATACATTTCACAACACTCTATTCCTTTTGCCATTTTTTTGCCATTGTTCCAATTTGTCCAAGTCATACTGCAATCACATTGCTTCCTCAGCACTACCTACCCCTCCAAGTTATCTTTGTATCATCCACAAACTTTGTCACAAAGCCACCTATTCCATTATCCAAATCATTGACAAACAATGTGAAAAGTAGCAGTCCCAATACTGGCCCCTGAGTAACAGCACTAGTCACTGGCAGCCAACCAGAAAAGGCTCCTATTATTCCCACTCACTGCCTCCTGCCTGTCAGCCATTCTGCTATCTATTTCAGATTCTTTCCTGGATAAGCAGCCTCGTGTGTGGCACCTCATCAAATACCTTCTGAAAATTCAAGTAAATGACATCCATTGCTCCTCTGTCCATCCTGCTCGTTACTTCCTCGAAGAGCTCTACAGATTTGTCAGGCAAGATTTCCCTTTGACTGATTTCCCTTTGCTGACTTTGACTTATTTTATCATTAGTCTCCAAGTACCCCGAAACTTCATTGTTAACAATAGACCCCAACACTTTCCCAACCACTGAGGTTAGGCTAACAGGCATATAATTTCCTTTCTTTTGCCCTCCTCTTTTCCTAAAGAGTGGGGTGACATTTGCAATCTTCTGGGACCATGACAGAATCAAGTGATCCTTGAAAGAAGCATCTGCTATCTCTTCGGCAATCTCCCTCAGGACTCTGGGATGTAGTCAATCTAGTCCAGGTGACTTATCCACCTTATAACCCTTCAATTTGCCTAGCACATGGGACTCACCCTTGCTCCCTGACATTCACGGACCTCTGGCATACTACTAGTGTCTTCCACTCAACAGTGAAGATGGATGCAAAGTACTCATTAAGTTCATATGCCATTTCTTTGACCACCATTCCTACATCACCAGCAAAATTTTCCAGTGGTCCAATATCAACTCTCACCTCCCTTTTACTCTTTAATATAACTGAACAAACTTTTGGCATCTCCTGCTAGTTTGCCCTCATATTGCATTTTTTCCCCCTTCTTATAGCTTTTTTAGTTGTCTTTTGCTGGAATTTAAAAGTTTCCCAATAATTTTGATACTAGTATTTCATCCGTTGCTGAAATTAGCAGTCATGTTCACAGAAGAGTAGTGTCTAGTTTGCGACAAGACAATGATCAAACTCACAAGGAGCCAGTGCAAACAAGAACTTGAGTACTGTCATATTTACTCTAACAGTAGAAACTGCATCCGAATTTTATCAAATCTTTCTTGGGACCGAGAAGTCACCTCTATCTAACAGTAATAATTTTTTTTTAAACTTACCATACTCCTAACGCTGGACTCTAAAACTTTGGCAACGAAAGGGACAACATAGAGCATCTCCTGCTGACCTTTTATGTAAGCTTCCAGCAGCAATGATTTCACATCCAGATCCTACGTACAAAATGAATGCAAAAATAAAAGCAAGACCACCTAAATGTTATAGGTTAATTCAACAACTAAAGACTCTTCAACACCAAAATAGACTCAAAAACTGATCGAATATGTGAAGGCACTTACAATATGCAAAATGGGTTTATTTTTGGCCAAAGTGATCATGCCCAACCAGTGTCCCAGGTTCTTCAACAATGATCGATCTGAGAAGTTTGCTGCAGCCTTGTCTGAAGTTAACAGTACCTAAAATGGCCAAGAGAAATTGATAAACAGGGCTGCAACTCATCAAGTTAAAATACCTTAATTATTACCTAGACTTAAAATTAAAATTAATGTAGCACTTTAATGTGCCAAATGGCTTCTAAAGATGCATCACATAAAGATGCTCTGCAAAATATTACACTATAATGCATTAATGCACTGAGGAGAATAATGTTTAACACCTTACGGATCTATACATTAAAGGATCTTGGGTTTAACGGCTTACCAACTCGTGATGTATTGTATTATGAACAGTTACTCTACATTGGCAAAATGTACATATGGTGGGGAAAAAAGGACAGTCTGCAATGTTAACAGACACAGATGAAAATAAAACCTCAATGTTCATACTTCTACAAATCTTACCTTGATGTTTCTGTACGTTTCAGAGAGCACCATTTTGTTAAACTCTAGGTTTTTCAAGGTATCCATAAAGTTTGAATACAGACTGTGAAAGTTTGGTTCAATGCTAACCCGCTTCATAACCAAATATTGAGATACCCAGGGCATAAACTCATCCTTCACTGTCTCCTTCAGTTCCTCCACCTGTAACACCACAAATTAATAAAACATCATTCATACATTAGTTACAAGGGTACAATCTAAAGTTGAGAAATATTGCAGTTTGGCATTGAAGATTAGAGTGCCATCTTAGTAGGTGACCAAACAATTGATTAACATCTTCAAAGTATTTAATTCCTGTGACAATCAGAGCATCCTGCTCCTAAACAAATAACAGCTTTGCTGATAAGTTCAATGCTGGGTCTGTAGCTGTTTGTCATCTGTATCAATGATCTGGATGATAAAAGTAATGAACTGGATCAGCAAATTTTCAGATGACACCAAGATTGGGGTACAGTGGACCTCAAGGAACACTATCAAAGTTTGCAGTGAGATCTGAACCAGCTGGAAAAATGGGCTGAAAATGGCAGATCAATTTAATACAGACCAGTGTGAGGTATTGCACTTTGGGAGGTCCAACCCAGTGAACTGTAGGAACCGAGAAGTGCAGCAGAACAGAGGGATCTGGGAATCATAATTCCTTGAAAAGTAGTGTCACAGATATCTGGGCCAGAAAGAGAGCATTTGGCACACTGGCCTTCATAAATCCAAGTATTGAGTACAGAAGCAAGAAGTTATGTTGAAGTTGTACAAGATGTTTTGAGGCCTAATTTGGAGTATTGTGTGTAGTTTTGGGCACCTACCTACAGGAAAGATGTCAATAAAATTGAAAGAGTACAGAGAAAATTTACAAAGATGTTGCCGGAACTTGAGGAGCCGAGTTACAGACAAAAGGTTGAATAGGTTACGACTTTATTCCCTAGAAAGTAGAAAACTGAAGGAGATTTGTTAAAAGTATATAATATTATGAGGGGTACAGCTCAGGTAAATGCAAGCAGGAACTGAGGTTGGGTGAGACTACTACTAGAGGTCATGAGTTAAGAGTGAAAGGTTTAAGGGGAACATGAGGAGGAGCTTCTTCACTCAAAGAGTGGTGAGAATGTGGAATGAGCTGCCATTGCAGGTGGTGGATATGGGGTTGATTTCAAAATTTAAAAGAAATTTGGATAGATACATGGATGGGACAAGTATGGAAGGCTATGGTCCGGGTGCAGATTGATTGGACTAGGCAGATTAACGGTTCCGCTCAGAGAAGATGGGCTGAAGGCCCATTTCTGTACTATAGCGGTGTATGACTCTACGAATCAAAGTTAAAAGATGAGTCATCAACAATATTTATTCTCCAACCACAAAATGCTGCAAATCACAAAGTCATTGAACCACAAAATTAATTGATTGTATTTGATGCATTTGAGTTCTCAATAAGATACAGGATTAGTTATTAATTCTATTATATAGCAAGTTCAAAACATTGTAATTATCTAGCAAATGCTGTCTTCTGGGGACTAGAAATATTTCGGTTTAAATATGTTTAGTGTCATTTCATTATTTACTAAACAAGCAATCTGCACACATACTCAAGGCTCCCTAAACTTTTTTTAAAATCTGTCCTCCTCCACTTTGGCAGAACTAAGGACAGATTAAAAATCATTGAAAACAGTTGGTCTACTGAAATGAAACAATGGGAACAGGAGGAATACACAAAAGAAAGCCATCTTACTAAAAAGCAAGGCCAAAGCTTCCAAATTTATTATCTTTTGAACCATCATTTTCTATTGATTACAGAAATATCACATATACAAATTTATCAACGAGGATTTAGGAATCTGGAAGATTTGAGTACTGATGCACTCTGGCATAACAAAACACTTTCCTGCTAAATGTTTAATACAGTTCCCACATCAGATCATTTCAGTAGGTAATTAATTAATGGGCTTATTAATGTCACTCAATGGTTTGATCAGATTTGATTAAAACTATAGGGTGAAATTAAGAAGCCCATTAGGTCATTTTTATCATCACAGATACCAATGGGCAGTCATCAATGCTTATAGCTTCTGCTTTGATCGCAAACAGAAATAATTTTAGCTTTGATTTAATTAATGCCACTGAGCTGAGGATCTGGATGATATACTCCAGCAACAACTCAGTTGGCATTTATTTGAAACTAAACCCAATTTAAATAGTGCACTGTTAGATATTCAAGGTATTTAAATATCCAATGGTTGCAAGAGACTGAAACCAGTGCGTTTGCTGGAGAAACTATTTAATAGAGACTAAGTGTTCTCCAAGCACAAGTTTTCTAAGAATATCAATGTTATAAAAACAGATACTAAACCTCGGAATACCCACCTTCTGTGTCATATTGGACTGTGAGAGGTTGTTAAAGATGAATGCCACTTTTTCTTGAATATTTTCAGGAGGTTCCACTATCCTCTCTGCCTGGTCTGTGGCCACCAACAATGTTTCTATGTTTGTTGTATTGATAGAGGGCTAAAAATAAAGGATTTTATTTAATATGATGTCTATGGAATGGTATTAAAACATTATCCATTATAAAATCTTACTTGGAAAAGCAACCCACTCCTCAAATGTTTCATGTTCAAAGGAATTGGCAGCTAAATTCAGGATTATTTTTAAGAATTTAATTTAATCAAAGACTAAAATCCATAATTTGCCACAGGTGATGTATTAGCATCTGCACCAGACTCAGAGGCAAATGGTTCCGGGTTCGAATCCACCTGGCACCTTGCATGCTTTTCATTCGTGCTGAGTTGAGCACCAAACTAACAACTCCGCTTCATAAAACAGACAAAAATTCCAAAGAAATGGCAAGTTAGCTGCCCAATGTGCCACAAGCCATAGAAAGAAACAACAAGTCATTGAACATCAATCTTTTACTGTGGGCTCTTAGGAGCTTTGGAACATCTAAGTATAAAAAAATCATTACAACTGTAGACATTCAATTCTCATCAAGCTGGATGAAGTTGAGCATTTGCTTTCACAGCATGGTATTTAAATTTTGCATATGCTCAATATTCTATATATTTAGATGATGTAATTAAAATCTCAGCCTGTTATTTACAGGAACTGTAATGTAACATTTTTGAAACAGTAACATGCATTATAAAATAACTATTACATGGAGATAAAATCTTTGAAAAGTAACAGCACAAAAAGTTTGTGATCGCAATTTGCTGTAACAGCAGATTAAAAGCCCAAGTAGAATTTTGAAATGACTAAACCACATGTATGAATGCAAGATAGGACACTTCTTATTGAGAAATCCAATGATACCTTTTGAAAGTTGGAGGTGATAAACTAATCATGAGATCTTTCTTAGCCCTTCTCAATCATATGGAGGGGAACAGAAAAATTTTAAAATGGTATGCTTAATACTTTACAATATTAATTTCCATTTTGCAGAACTGGAATATTCTCAATCTTGTAACATCTGCTAAGTTACCGATATAGAGTCAAACTACCAACCCCTGGAAAGAAAATGACAATGGACCTGCTGTTGGGAAAGCTGCCCATGCTTACAGCTAAAGTATGAACCAAACACTTCTACATAGCTGCTCAAGTCTATCACAATCCATAATGTAGGGCCCAGCATGGCAATACCATCATTAGCAGGGCTGGGGGGGGTTGGAAGTGAAGTGACCAAATGCAAAGACAGCAAATGCCAGCACCGTCAGTCTTCAGCAGCTATTAGGTACTAGGGTTCTGAATGACTTGGACATTCAAATGCTTAAAAACAGTGAAAAAACATACACATTTAAACAAAAGAAAATACCCTAGAAAGATCTTCTCAATCTAGA
Source organism: Hemitrygon akajei (assembly GCF_048418815.1). Taxonomy (NCBI): domain Eukaryota; kingdom Metazoa; phylum Chordata; class Chondrichthyes; order Myliobatiformes; family Dasyatidae; genus Hemitrygon; species Hemitrygon akajei. The sequence continues at coordinate 11,020,583 of NC_133140.1, read as the reverse complement.
AAGTCTTGTCCTTTGCATTTGGTCCTGTCCATTCAAATATTGAATCTACTGTCCTTGATTTAGGCAAGAGGTAGCAAACACTGGGCTAGAAGATTCACCAGTGCAGCTGCTCAAGATCAGGAGCAAATTCATGCTCTAACACTGGACATCATGAAAAGGAATGGATTTTGGAAATCAGTAAAGAAAGTGGCTGGAAGACTACACAGGAATCCTAATCTTGGTGGTACTTCAACTGAAAAATATTAGGCAGTTTGAGATGTAACTGCTGGCATTTCACAGAAAGTTCCAGCCCATTATTGTAAATGAACTTAATCTCTGCCGCCAGTGTAAAACCATCATAAACACTCACCGGTACATCTTTCTTAAAGCTCACTCCAGTCGGCCTGGTAACTGTAGTTGCTTTGGTGACTGTGGTGGTTGTGGAAGTGGTTACTATGGCACTGACCTGTCTGGCCATAGGGGTCTTATTCTGAGCCTGTGCTTGAGCCTGAGCTTGTGCCAAAGCAATACTGCCAGGCGTTGTAATGCTACCCTGCATTTTCACAGGGGGGTCTCGGGACTGCTGGCCATATTCAATGTACTAGAAGAAAAGGAAAATTAAAAAAAAACGACAATAGTTAGTATAGCTCATTGTTGTAAAATTACCCTAACATAAGCAAACATTATCCAGCTTACCCAAAAAGTGGACACTATTGTTTTTCGTTTCGACAGAACATATTTACAATTATATCGAGCCCACTTATGACTCCAAACATGGATTTATCTGATTTCATTTGGGGATGTGATCTTTGGGGCTTATGGTTGATATTACAGAATTACTCTCAGTCACTGGGTGAAGGGAGAGGGGAAAAAGGAGAAAACAGACTAACTGAAGCTGATAAATTTACCAGTGGCCCATCCATTGTGAAACACAAACTCTAGTGTACTAGGTGGCATTAGTAACTTTGATGATATGCTCATGGATTTAGGGTCCAGGAAATAATTCAAATGTTCAGGAGAACAGGGAAAAGGTTGGTGACAAAGATACCTCATCAACCAAATGCTGTTCATGCAAAGAAAAACAAAGCATACACAGTTCACTGCCCTTTGTTCTGTGGCAATTAAAACAAGGTCACACTGTATATTAAGCAAAATGACAAGTTCATATTAATATATTTTATGTCAAGGCACTTTTAATCAGTCTTTTTTTAAACTTCCACTTTCCTAATCCTTTCACAAATTAGATAAAATCTTTGCTACATTGCTACTGACTTCTTTGTATAGCGAACAGCTCCATCATATGTACCCTAACTGGGTCCCTCAATTTTATATACTTGGATTAAATCTTCTACTAACCTATTCCACTCCTAAACACAGAAACTCAGGCTACCCAATGTTTTATTGTAATCCAAATTCTCCAGTCCTTCCAAATTCTCCCATGTACTTCCTCACATCCTTCCTGTAATCCAATAATTAGAAGTGCTCACAGTATCCTCAGAAAATAAATACCTCATTAAAAGTATACTATATGCCTTAAATGGCATATGCATATGTCCTTTCAATGGGTGTCTATACACATGCATCTCAAGGTGACTCCTTTCATCTGTATTCCTCAGAATTTTATAATCTGCTCTGTTGCCTGTTGCAAATACTTCATGTTGCTCTGGACAGAATCCTACTTGTCACTTGTCTATTCACCTGGCCACTCCTTTGATATCTACCCGCTTCCTTCCCATATCATCAATCATTGCCAATTGTGTTATAAGCTGGCACTTCATCATATCCATTGTTGAACTATAGATCAAATGGTTCCCAAACTGCTCTTTCCTTCTCACCAAGTTTATTTGGATTAGACTTACCACTTATTCTTTGCTAATCACACTAGACCTGATCAGACTTTATCAAAATCTAGCTAAAGCACTCCACTCATCTGCCCTCTTTAACTATATCAATTAGTTTATTCATTGATATGATGTCTTGTTTAACAAATATGTATGGACTGTTCTTGATGAAACATTTTTTAATATAATTTTTCTGCTCCTCAAAACTTTCCATCCTAAGTCTGGTTGATTGGCCTGTAATTAATCTAATCTTCTGCATTTTAATTCTATACGTCTCCTGACACAACTGATAGCAAAACCGGCTGGAAAATGATGATCACCGTGACCTCCCATTTATCCAGGTACTATGGCATTAAACGCCTACATATTTCATAAGTATACACAATCAAGAGCAGGCCAGTCAGACTGTTGCACCACCTCTGCCATGAACGCAAAGTTGTTCTCAACACCACACCCTTTAACTCTTACATCTTAAACATCTCCCACCTTGAAGATATTCAGTAACTCTGCTCCACAGCTCTCTGTGGTAGAAAATTCCAAAGCAATAAATTAGCAACCATTTATTCTGAAACAATGTCCCCTCATACTTCATAGGCCTGTGAAGGGATAAGCTCTCTCAGAATTCACCCTGTCTGACCTCCTTACAGGTTTCAATTCTAAACCACATATCTCTTTAATATCTACACCAATAATTTTCATGATGACTGGTGCAATGTAATGAAGAAACAGAATTACATGGTGATCACAAGGAAGGAGAGCTCTCAGTTGTTGAATCCATAGCAATCCAAAAGTAATGCAGTAGCTTATATACCAATTTAAGGTTTTCCATTCTTGCTTGTCAAAATGTTTATTCTAATTTACTCAGGCAAGCTTTTTCTCATCCCAAAGAAGATGGCTCTCAAAATAACATTGTGCTGGTCAAGGCAAGGGAGCAAAATCAGGCCTTTTAACCATGGTTGATCTACAAAGGTATTATCCCTCTCAAACCCTCTCTTAGACAGGCATATGGAGGAATTTAAGGTGGGGGGTGATATATGGGAGGCAGGGTTTAAGGGTCGGCACAACATCGTGGGCCGAAGGGCCTGTACTGTGCTGTATGTTCTAAACCCATTCTCCTGCCTTCTCCCTGTAACCTTTGACACTCATTAATCTACAACCTAATATCCATTCCTTTGCTTTTCAAAAACCTGTCATATTATGATTACTATTTCTTGGATGCCCTCCCATTTCACCACAAGCTGGCCCATTTTTGAGAATCAAGTCCAGCGAAGTCATTTCCATCAATGAACAGTGACCAAGCTACATCTCCTGCACACCCTTTAGGTACATTACCTCTTCTTCCCATTATTGACAAGTCTCATATTTGTATTGTTGAAGTAAAAACCTAATAGTACCAGTATATTTAAGTAAATTTGTTAATTTAATCAATACTGACATAACCAGACACCTCAGAAGTGTGCCACATCTGAATCAGTGTGCAATAAACTTTATCAGATGAGATGTTTTACGTTCAGGCTTTGAAGTTTGAATAATAGCTGCCTATACTACAGTTCACCTGTGAAGCTGAATGATTCATGCCTGGGTGGGGTGGAGGGGGGTGTGTATGAATAAAAACTTGTGGCAATAACTGTCAAAATTAAGACAAATATTCCAGGATAGGTTTTCAAGAATAGGGAAAGGAGCAACAGAAGTGGAGGACTGGCAGTGCAGATTACAGGGACACATTACAAAAGTATGTCCTAGAACAATCAAAGATAGTGGTTTAATTAAGAAAATATCAGTGTGATTACAAGGACAATTCTTCAGGTTGCCAATTGAGCAGTATATATAGAATCAAATACACAAGGAAACTACAGAGATGAGTAAAAGTGATTATGGTGACTTCAATCATTATCATTTCCTCTGCCTCTACACACACTTACATTTCTGGTCTTTATTTTTCCTTTATTCATTTGCTCCATGTACTTACAAAACATCATTCCTTGATTATACTTTCCAGAATTTTGTAAGTAATATCCATGGGTTTAGATTGTACCACATTTTTCTTTTCGATCTTACAATTGTACTAGATATGGCAAAGTTATTTCCCATGGTAGGGGAGTCTAGGGCAAGAGGGCACGACTTCAGGATTGAAGGACGTCCACTTAGAACAGAGATGTGGAGAAATTACTTTAGTCAGAGGGTGGTAAATCTGTGGAATTTGTTGCCAGGAGTGGCTGTGGAGGCCAAGTCATTGGATGCATTTAAGACAGAGATAGATAGGTTCTTGATTAGCCAGGGCATCAAAGGGTATGGAGAGAAGGCAAGGGGGTGGGGATGATTGGAAGAATTGGATCAACACGTGATTGAATGGCGGAGCAGACTCGTTGGGTCGAATAGCCTACTTCTGCTCCTTTATCTTATGTACTTTTAATACTCACGAGAAAATTTGCAGTATTGAACACTGCAATGGTATAGCTTTCCTTTATGCCTAATCCAACACTGTGTCCTTTGAGATACTATATACTGTACTGGGAACACAATGGCTTTAAGCTTTCCCCCAAGTCTCTTTGGAATATCATCAGCATTAAAACTACCATTTCCAACCTATTTCAGCAAAATCACAACCTGGTAATCATATTCTACTTCATTTGAGAATTTTTACACACTCCAAAAAATTTGCCGTTTCACAACCACATCATATCTAACTGAATGATAGGCTTTGCAGCACGTGGATTTGTGGAGTAAGACAACATCAAAACTTCATTAAAGTCAGATTCTAAGTTGTATCGAAACAACATTGGGCTACAAATCATAGCAACACAAATGTGACCTTAGTCATGAAGACCACTGGTTTGGCTGTCAGGAATTAATACAGAATAAGCTAAGGAACTATCGTTTATTTACAGAAACACTCATGCCACTATTAGAGTATCACTTACCTCCTGTAAATGATGAGGAAATTGTAAAAAGTGGCCAATAGAAGCTAAATGTTGACAATACTGGGGATAGTCCTTCAATCTACAACCACAAAGTTCATCATTAGAAAAATATGATATTCATAAGACAATTAATATGAACAGAATATAGTCAGTGTATAAAAATTGACCACTGACATCAAAGTTTAATGAAAAAGGTTTGCAAACACCACAGAAATGAATACAATTACTATTTTAATTCTTTGATATCATCCAATTCAAATAAACCGTCCATCTCTCATTACATATTAACTTTTCAACATTTTCATAGCTTTTGAACTTTTTGCCAGAGAGATCAATTTAGAGCAGAAATTTCAGATTTGGACAGGTGAAGTATTAGAAGGAAGTGTGAAATGATGCATTTTGGCAGAAGGGCTAAGTAGAAGCCATACAAACATTAGTGAAATTCTGAAATGTGCAGTAAGAAGAATTTGCAGTCTTCATGTACGTAGATCTTTTGAGGCAGGATATACTGAATGAGTAATTAGCAAAGCAAATTTCATAACTTGGATTTTAAAAGCAGAATTTTGAGTAAACAAAATTTGAGCTGTGTTGTTGAACAAACTACTCTGTGGCCTAACCAGAGTTTTAAGCCCTGTCCTGATCAAATTTTCGTAAACATGCAAGGCCCTTGAAAGGGTGCCTAGGAAATTTATCAGAAAGGAATTTACCAGGAAGGGGATGACATGTAGAAGGTTAGGTTCAGAAGCTGGGTTTGTCCTTGGAGGAGAATATACAAGGGTAATCTCTTAGAGGCTTAAGATTATGATGTTTAGCAAAGGCAAAGAAAAACTGTGCTCTCCTGATGATGGAACAAGGACCAGGGAAAGTAGATTTAAGATTTTGTCCAGGAGATATAGAGGCTTGTTAGGAAGAATACTAATTTTCTTTTAAAAAAAAATTACACAGTAAGCATAATGACCTTAAACTTGATGCTTATGAGGGTGGTTGGAAGTATAGGTAATCAATGCCCTTGAAAGAAATAGGACAGCCTTTGAAGAGAATAAACACAGGGCTAGATTTGAAACATTGACCATCCTTTGCCGGCACAGATAAAAACACAAAATGCTGGCAGAACTCAGCAGGCTAGACAGCATCTATGGGAGGAGGTAGTGACGACATTTCGGGCCGAAACCCTTCATCATCAAAACACTCCTGATGAAGGGTTTCGGCCCGAAACGTCATCACTACCTCCTCCCATAGATGCTGTCTGGCCTGCTGAGTTCTGCCAGCATTTTGTGTTTTTATTTATTTCTAGCATCTGCAGATTCACTCATGTTTGCCGGCACAGATGCTGCTTAGTCAACTGTGTTCTTCCAATTTCTGTGTTTCTGGGCTGGAAGGGTCAACGGGGCTAACTGGATTGCTCTGCATAAAGCAGAATGACTCTACCATAATTACTAAAAACATTTTATCTGCTGCATGATTTGATACATTTGGTAAAAGAGGCAGTTGTAAATAAAAAGTACAATATTAGAAAGGGTACAGAAGCAGAGACTTAATTTATTTCAACATTCTTTTGTGTTAAGAAGACAGTCAGAATTGATGGATTTTAATAAAGAATAAGGAAACAATGGCAAAGTTTTAGAAAGCACTGTTTAGACTTCAGGTATGTTCGGTTGTTGATAGGGCAAGACAGATGTTGAAAAGTGGCATAAAAAGGTTTGAGAATTGTATGAAAGCTGAAGGATGTTGAGGTTGGCCTCATGTAAATTGAAGGATCAGAGTCTAATGAACACACAAATAGATTCAGTAAAAAGTTTCTGATGCCACTGTTTACAGTACTCGGAACAGAGATTTAAAGCCACTGTCAAAAGTAGTAGAAAAGGTTCAAGGGTCTTTGGTCTAAAATGTTAACTCGTTCTCTTCCCACAGGTATAGTCTGACCTACTGAGTATTTCCAGCACTTGCCAGTTTTTTTGTATTAGATCAAGCTCCAGTTTAATTATCATTCAAACAAATATAAATATAGCAAAACTAAAAAGCGTTCCTCTGAGGCCAAGGTGCAAATACATCACCACCAGCACATAACACAGGGACTTCACACGCGTCTGCTCTTACCCCATCCTCCCAACATGCTACCAGGGATAGGGTTCCTCTTGTCCTCACTTACCACCCCACCGGAGTTTGTGTCCTGCACATAATTCTCCGAAACTTCTGCCACCTCCAAACACATCTTTTCCATCCCTTCACTTTCTCATTTCCACAGGAATCACTCCCTAAGCAACTCCTTTGTCCATTCGTCCCTCCCCACTGATCTTCCTCCCGGTACTTATCCTTGCAAGCAGAACAAGTGCTTCACCTGCTCCTACACCTCCAAACAGTCCTTCCAGGTGAGGCTCCACTTCACCAGTGAGCCTGTTGGGGTCATATACTGTGTTCAGTGCTCCCGGTGTGGCCTCCTGTATATCGATGAGAACCAACGCAGATTGGGAGACAACTTCGCCAAGCACTCTGTCTACCAGTACAAGCAGAATCTCCCAGTGGCAACCCATTGTAATTCCACTTCCCATTCCGACATGTCCATCCATGGCCTCCTCCACTGTCCATACTTAGGTCGGAGGGACAACACCTTATGTTCCATTTGGGTAGCCTCCAACTGATGACATGAACATTGATTTCCTCAAATTTCCAGTAATGCCCCCCCTCACTATTTCCCATCCCCTTGTCCCTCTCTCATGTTATCCTCTTGCCAGCCCATTGCCTCCCTCTGGTGGTACTCCCCCCCAACCTTTCTCTTCCTCCGATGGCCTTCTGCTTCTTTCACCAATCAACTTCCTAGCTCTTTGCTTCATCCCTCCCCCTCCAAGTTTCATCTATTGCCTGGTGTTTCTCTCTCCCCTCCCCCCACCTTTCAAATCTACTCCTCAGCTTTTCCCCCCAGTCCTGCTGAAGGGTTTCAGCCCAAAACGTCGACTGTACTTTTTCCGTTAGATGCTGCCTGGCCTGCTGAGTTCCTCCAGCATTTTGTGTGTGTAGCACATACGGTATGATTTCAGAGAAGCATACAGTCACAAAAAAAATATATAGCCCAAGTCCGAGTGTCATGATTGGCATGGCATGGCAAGTTATCTTGGTTCAACTTGTTCTTTTACCAACAGAACACTGGAAGGCAGCATCGAGTGAACACTGGAGCACAATGCCAATGGGAGGGTCCAGTCCCCAAGCTAGAACAGATTCCTGCCTACAGAGACCTTTCCCACACCACCTCAGCATCTCCTCTCCAGGGCGAATGCAACAGGTGACGCCCAGCCAGGCCTTGTCCACACTACAACTGAGGCAATGCAGCTCCCCCACTGTCCATTTCACCAATAAACCAGTGAGTTGATTACTATTCTCACACTATTCCCATTCAGATTTTTTTTATTCACTTAAAAATACTCTTATCTGGATTGCACTGCCTTTAAGGATAGTGGAGGAAGAATCAATAGCAATATTGAATGAGATAAATAAGAAAAATAACATAGGTGTGAGTAAAATTAGACAGCGTTATGGGAGAACTAAGATGGGACTAATGGACAAAACTGCTTCTTTTTATGTTCATCAGTTCTATCACAACATAGCAGAGCAAATAACCCAATGCAAACATGGGAATTCAAGAACATATTCATATACAAGTCTAAGGAACATCACGTAGTCAAATACCCCAAAGCATTTCACAACTGTCGGCAGACTAAAATGGAGATTAAATAAAAGATTGCAAGGCTTTGAAATAAGTTTTACGGTGAGTGTGTATGAGAATACGGGGATATAGGGGTAAAGGGAGGAATGGGAAACAAAAAAAAATAATTCAGCAATAGGCAAAAATGTCCTCAGTTTAGGACTGAACAAAGGCAGAACTTAACATTTCTCAACTTCAAGGAGGCAAAAAGCAATAGTGTGAGAATAGAATTTGTGGAGGAAGACAAATAATATATTTCAATTTTTAGCTGTGAATAAGGAAGGAGCCATTGGTAAACCTTTAGAAGAATCCAAGGTTAACAGCAAAAGTATATGTGTAATTACACATTACGTAACTGCAGGTTTCAAAAGGATAAGTTAATAAAGCTTACAGAAACCTGCACGGATAAGAGAGTGGTGGTCCAACAGGTTGCATAAGACTGCAGGGAGCAAAAAGATTTCTTTACATTTCCTTACAACGCAAGAAGAGACTAATGAAGCATATACTAATTCTCGGAGCATTTTAGTAAGTTCCACTGTCTCATTCATTTCCCGGTAACTTAGTCTCTATTATATGCCCATCAATTGATCGTATTCTTTTCCTACCTATTCTAGGAGTAATTTACTTATTAATCTGCAGGTCTTTTAGATGCCAGAGGACTACAGGGAATTGAGAAACTTGCTTTATCATGCTGGTAAAGTGCAAACTCTATAAGGAAGCACCCATGATCAGAAATGAACCCAATTCACTGGAACTATGTAGGAGCAGCACCACTGTTCTACCCTATACTACAATATTGTCCATATTCAACAGCAGTTTCCAGTTTATGAAAAAGTTATCACATTGGAAAGGCTACAAGAGAAGGAGGTCCATTGTGTCTGTGCTTGCTGAAGAGAGCTACCCACTTTACTCCACATAATAAAGGGGAATGAATGATACAGTGAGTACACCAGAACTCTTCAATAGGTTGAGTGAAAGGGTGCAAAGTTGGCACATGAGAGTTTAATGTGGGAAAGTAAGAGGTCTTGCACTTTAGAAAGGGGAGGCTAAAGGTAAGTTATCTAAATGGACAAAACTTGAGATGTCTAGCAGTGTTCTTGTGTATGAATCACTTATTAGAGATGTGCAGCAAATGACTGGGAAGGCAAATAGCATATTAGTCTTTACAGAAAGAGGAATGGGGTTTAGAAATGGGAAATTCTCGGTGAAAAGAGGTGGAGACTATTGCAAGTTTCTTTCTTTTTGTACATTTAAATCAGTGGAAATGACAATCAGGACAGTGGAATACTCCTCTTGCAGAACGCAAGAAGGCAGGAACACCTCTAATAACCGTGACTACAACACCTGCAAGAAATGAATCCAGATGCAGCTTTTTATAGACTGTATTAGGGAACTGGAGCTGGAGGCTGAGGGGGTTGACTGATAGAAGATGCAGGAAGGTAGTTAAACCCAAGATGCAGGATACAGGTAACTGGGTGACAAATCGGTGGCTAGTGTAACTGTTCCTTTCAATAACAAGATTATTGTTTTGGTTAACATTGAGGGGCTAACAACCTCTGGCATTGTGACTCAGAAGGGAAGGAGGAAAGAGGAGAGCAGTAGTGAGAGGATTCAATGGTTAGGGGAACAGACAGAAAATTCCTAGATGGTATACTGCATCCCAGGTGCCAGGGCAATCTTGAGTCCTTAGCATTCTTAAGGGGATGATCAGCCAGAAGTCATGGTCCACATTGTTACCAATGAGAGAGACAGGAAGGGTGACAAGGCTATAGAGTGAGCTCAGGGAGTTCGGTTCTAAGGTAAAGGACACGATCTCTAGGGTGCTATCTATGCCATGTGCTAGTGAAACCAGAAACAGGATGATTATTTAGTTTAACACGTGGCTAAGGAGTTGATGATCTAGGAGGGAGGGCTACAAATTTTTGTATCTCTGGACTCTTTTCCAGGGAAAGTGGAACCCGTTCAGACAGGACAGTTTGCATCTGAATTGGAAGGGACTGATATTTTTGTGGAAAAGTTTGTTAGTGCTGCTCCAGAGGGAGGGATTAAACTAGAGTTGCAAGGGAAGTGGAACCAGAGTGCCAGGGCAGCTAATGGGAGTCTTCCGGCAAGATGGTGGTGAGTTCAAATGCAGCAAACTGAAGATATTTTCGGGTTTTTTTACGATTGCAGGACAATGCTGGACTTTAAGAACTTCAAGTACTCTAAGTCTACTCCATCAGTGAACCGCTCGATAGCAGAGGAGCGGAACAAGGTGCAGACTGTGTTATTGCCTGCTAAAAGAAGGCACTGGAGTTGCAGTGCGTTTTCGAGCAATAATGGTACACTACTGTATTTTTCTAGAAGCCTCTTCGTATTCTGCAAGTTTAACGCCACTTGAATCTGGCTATTTTACAGGTTAATTGTTATCACAGGAATTTTATTATCTCTAGTCTGAGCATGAGCATGTTTTTCCCTCATCTTCTCTTTTTTCTTTTGGCTTTTATTGTTTGTTCTTCACTCTTGTAACACTTAATAAAATGGCCATAAGCAACAAGCTTTATGCCTAATTCTTGACTTCCAAAGAAATTTTGGATTGCAAAGGCATCAGAATCCAACAGCAGATTAGCCTTCATAAATCAGAGTACGCGTACAAGAGTTGGGATGTTATGTTGAAGTTGTATAAGACATTAGTGAAGCGGAATTCGGATTATTGTGTGCAGTTTAGGTCATCTACCTACCAGAAAGATATCAATAAACTTGAAAGAGTACAGAAAATTTACAAGGATATTGCTGGGACTTGAGGGCCTGCTTTATAAGAAAAGGTTGAATAGGTTGGGATATTTTTCCCTGGAGAAGGGAAGAATGAGCAGAAATTGGATAGACACACAAAATTATGAGGGGTATAGATAGAGCAAGTTTTCTGAAATTTTCTGATGACTCTGCCGTAGTTGGATGCATCAGCAAGGGAGATGACGCTAAGTATAGTGCTACGGTGGGAAACTTTGTCACATGGTGCGAGCAGAACCATCTGCAGCTTAATGTGAAAAAGACTAAGGACCTGGTAGTGGACGTGAGGAGGGCTAAGGCACCAGTGACCCCTGTTTCCATCTGAGGGGTTAGTGTGGACATAGTGGAGGATTACAAATACCTGGGGATACGAATGGACAATAAACTGGACTGGTCAAAGAACACTGAGGCTGTCTACAAGAAGGGTCAGAGCCGTCTCTATTTCCCGAGGAGACTGAGGTCTTTTAACATCTGCCGGACGATGCTGAGGATATTCTACGAGGCTGTGGTGGCCAGTACTATCATGTTTGCTGTTGTGTGCTGGGGCAGCAGACACAAACAGAATCAACAAACTCATTCGTAAGGCCAGTGATGTTGTGGGGGTGGAACTGGACTCTCTGATGGTGGTATTTGAAAAGAGGATGCTTTCCAAGTTGCATGCCATCTTGGACAACGACTCCCATCCACTCCATAATGTACTGGTTAGGCACAGGAGTACATTCAGCCAGAGACTCATTCCACCGAGATGTAACACTGAGCGTCATAGGAAGTCATTCCTACCTGTGGCCATCAAACTTTACAACTCCTCCCTCAGAGGGTCAGACACCCTGAGCCAATAGGCTGGTCCTGGGCTTATTTCCACTTGGCATGATTAACTTGTTATTATTTAATTATTTATGGTTTTATATTGCTATATTTCTTCACTATTCTTGGTTGGTGCGACTGTAACAAAACCCAATTTCCCTCGGGATCAATAAAGTATGTCTGTCAGTCAAACACAAGCAGGCTTTTTTCACTGAGGTTGGGTGAGACTAGAACCAGAGATCATAGATTAAGGGTGAAAGGTGAAATATTTAAGGGAACCTGAGGGGGAAATATCTTCACTCAGAGTGTGGTGTGAGGATAGAGCTGTCAGTGAGATGATTGCAACACTAAAGAGAAGTTTGGATACGCACATGAATGGGAAGAGTATAGGTGCAGGTCGAAGTGACCAGGCAGAAGATGTTGCATGGGCTAGCTGTGCCAAAGGGCCTACTTCTGTGCTGTCGTGCTCAATGACTAAGCATATTTACAGCTGCACAGGGCATTGGAGGCGCCATACCTGGAGTACCTTGCACAGAATAGATATACTGGCAATGGAGACAATACAAAAGAGGCTCACAAGGCTAAGTCCTGGGACGAGAAGCTCTTCCAATAAAGAGGCTTAAGAAATTAGATCTATATTCTTTGGAGTCAACAGGATAGATGAGATATTTCCAAAAGGAAAATCTTAAGCTTAGAGGGGGTCTTTTAAACCCGAGGTGCATAGGAATTGGTAGAAATGGAAGATCTGGAATTCTCTATCTCAGAGGGATGTGAAAGTGAGATCACTGGGGATATTTAAAGAGTAAAGATCAGCAAGAATTGAGGATTATGAGGAACTGTCACAAGAGAGAAACTGAGGATTGGGGCAGATAAGCCACGATCAAACCAAATGGCAGGGTCAAGTGGCCTACTCAAGCTATTTTCTCTTGTTCATGTCCCATAAAATTGTTTTATGGCATCTCTTAAATATTGCTTGGGAAAGTTTCTAACTACTTACTGTACCTTGAGTAATTTACACAGGTTTACAAAAGTGATGAGATCTTTGTTATAGAAGAGATTTCAATACTGAGTAATAAAGAAATTTAAGATTTTGCAATTAATTTACACATCACATCTACCAAGTACTTTATGTTTTAATAACCAAGGCCTAAGACAGAGTAACAATTCCACTTTTCTGAACAAAGCCATCTGGACAAGTGTCCACTGCATATATTTGCAATTATTTTTTAAAGATATCAGATACAACCCACACATGCATGGATAATTCAACTTTGTCAACCTGAAGCAAATTAGTGCAAATAAAGTAATGCTGAAAAGGGTCTCAGCCCGAAACGTCAACTTTACTTTTTACTATAGATGCTGCCTGGCCTGCTGAGTTCCTCTAGCATTTTGTCTGTGTTGCTTGGATTTCCAGCATCTGCAGATTTTCTCATGTTTGCCGTAAATACTAGTAAGACCAATTGCATTCTCCCCCAAATTTTGATGAGTCAAAACTAATTTTCTTTGTTAGGGAAGTGAAACTGAACCCCATATAAATATTAAAAACTATTTGTGTAAAACATACCTGTTTTTAAATCTGTCTAGTGCAGCAATGCCAAAGTAGTACATCTTGGAGTCAAACGGTTTGCGCAAAGCTTCAAGAACATAGCGCAGTGCAAGTCCCAATGCCATATATGTGACCAACCCCTTTTCAATAATTCCACCAAATAAGCAGGCTGTGATGTGCAGTTCTTTGTCTGGATACTGGGGGAAGAAGCGGTACTCTTCAAACAGGTTACGAAGCATACAGTTAAAAACCTCCCTTTCACGCTTAATGGTGGAATCCTTAAATCTCTGCAGCATTTCCAGAACCTAAAGAAACAAGAGCAAATTTTAATCAGCAACATTTTCCTAAGTTGGCACTTGGCAATATTTGGCACAGAGCTCCTTCAGCTGAATGGGCTTATTTTACCATTCAATTCACAGCTGATCTGCATCTCAACTTCATTTCTTACTTAACAAAATATGTTCAGGCATTCTTCAGAGTGCTTAGAATTTGAATTCCGGAATCTCGGAATATAAAAATGAGCCAGTTAACTTGAGAAATAACTTCCTTTGCAATATTATCGGAACATGTTATACGTGTTAAATATAGGGAGCTAGGGCAATTAAAAGTATAACTAATCTGGTGAATGAACCAATAGAAAATGGTTTGTCTTAAAAGTTTTAACAGTGCAATTTGAAATTCTCTTCACCTCCTTCATTTGCAACTTCCAATCCAATAACCCTCTGCAAAATCCCTGCATTCTTCTAATTCTGGCATCTTGCAATATTCCGTATTTTCTTCACTAAGGGCAGTTGGAGGAGTCTCTCATCAAATAGTTGGGTTATCTTCCATAAGATAAGACGGGAAGATAGAAGGAAATAGGCAGAGGAGGCCTCAGTCAAAAGCTGCCTGGTGCACACTACATATCTGGAAGAGGTGAGATCTTCACTGGATCTCCTCCCTATGCATTCATCAATGTTTACTTGAGCAAGCCAATGAATTGCTAGCTATCTTTGCACCAGTTTCCCATAAACACTATTCCATTCTCCAAGTGTATACATCACATATATTTGATCAACATCACTTCCCTTTTGTCCAGTCATAGGCACCCCTCCACTATATTGGACAGGGATTCTAGCGTTCACTCTATGCCCTGCACTTCTACTTTCACTCATTCTCACCACCATCTACATCCCACCTAAATTCTAAAAGCAAAGATAGGGATGTTCTTTGAAAATGACCTTTATACCACCAGTTTACAAATCCAAAGGTTTACCGCCATAGTTTCTGATCCCCAAGGCAAAGCTATCACTGAACACCTTTCTTTTCACTTGCAGCATTTGTAAGGGACTATTCCCTGCCAGAGCACAGTTTTATTTTCCATTTTCATTAATACAAACCCCACTTCCAACAGCACATTCTTGTACAACTGCAAAGGCCACATTTGGTCTTTTCACCTCTGTAAGACCACAAGTCCCTAAGATATAGGAGAAGTAGGCCATTCAGCTCATCGAGACTGCTCCGCCATTCAATCATGGGCTGATCCAATACTTCCAGTCATCCCCACTCCCCTGCCTTCTCCCCATACCCTTTGATGCTCTGGCTAATTAAGAACCTGCCTCCACAGCCGCTCGTGGCAACAAATTCCACAGATTTACCACCTTCTGGCTAAAATAATTTCTCCGCATCTGTTCTAAATGGACGTCCTTCAATCCTGAAGTCATGCCTTCTTGTCCTGGACTCCACTACCATGGGAAATAATTTTTGTCATATCTAAGGCAACACGAGTGAATCTGCAGATGCAGGAAATAAATAAAAGTACAAAATGCTGGCAGAACTCAGATGCTGTCTGGCCTGCTGAGTTCTGCCAGTATTTTGTGTTTTTGTCATATCTAATCTATTCAGGCCTTTTAACATTCGTAATATTTCTATTAGATTCCCCCTCATTCCCCTGAACTCCAGGGAATACAGCCCAAGAGCTGCCAGACATTCTTCATACAGTAACCCTTTCATTCCTGGAATCATTCTCGTGAACCCTAAAAATGAATGTCAACATTGCATTCATCTTCTTCACCACCAACTCAACCTGGGTACCCTGCACAAGGACTCCCAAGTCCCTCTGCATCTTGAACTCTCCCCATCTAAATAATAGTCTGCCCGTTTATTTCTTCCATCGAAGTGCATGACCATACACTTTCCAACATTGTATTTCAGTTGTCACTTCTTTGCGCATTCCCCCGAACCATCTAAGTCTCTCTGCAGGTTCTCTGTTTCCTCAACACTCCCGCTCCACAACCTATCTTTGTATCATCAGCAAATTTAGCCACAAATCCATTAGTCCAAATCATTGACATACATCGTAAAAAGCAGCAGTCCCAACACTGATCCCCGTGGAACTTCACTGGTAACTGGCAGACAGCCAGAATAGGATCCGTTTATTCCCACTCTCTGTTTTCTGCTGACCAGCCAATGCTCCACCCATACTAGTAACTTCCCTGTAATTCCACGGGCTCTTATCTTGCTAGGCAGTTTCATGTGCAGCATCTTGTCCAAGGCCTTCTAAAAATTCAAGTACACCACATCTACTGCATCTCCTTTGTCTACCCTGCTTGTCAATTCCTCAAAAAACTGCAGTAGGTTAGTCAGGCAGGGTTTTCCTTTCAGGAAACCATGCTGGCTTTGGGCTATCTTGTCATGTGCCTCCAGATATTCCGTAATCTCATCCCGAACAATCGATTCCAACTTCCCAACCAGTGATGTAAGGCTAACGGGTCTACAGTTGCCTTTCTGCTGTGTCCCTCCCTTTTTAATTAGTGGAGTAACATTTGCAATTTACCAGTCATCCAGTACAATGCCAGAATCTATTGACTCTTGAAAGATCATTGTTAATGCCTCCGCAATCTCTCTAGCTAATTCCTTCAGAACCCGAGGGTGCATCCCATCAGGTCCAGGAGATTTATCCACCCTTAGACCGTTAAGCTTCCTGAGCACCTTCTCAGTCATAATTTTCACTGCACATACTTCACTTCCCTGACGCTCTTAAATGTCCGGTATACGGCAGACATCTTCCACTGTGAAGACTGATGCAAAATACACATTCAGTTTCTCTGCCATCTCTGCATCTCTCATTACAATATCTCCAGTGCCATTTTCTACTGGTTCTATATCTACCCTCAACTCTTTTACCCTTTATATACTTTTAAAAAAAATTAGTAGCTTCTTTGATATTAATCACCAGTTTTCTTTCATGCTTCATCTTTTTCTTCCTAATGACCTTCTTAGTTTACTTCTGCCATTTTTTAAAAGCCTCCCAATCCTCTATCTTCCCACAGCTTTGGCTTCCTTGTATGCTCTCCCTTTTGCTTTTACTTTGGCTCTAACTTCATTTGTCAGCCTCGGTAGTGTGCTTCTTCCATTCAAAAATTTCTTCTTATCTGGAATATATCTGTCTTGCACTTCCCTCGTTTTTTGCAGAAGCTCCAGCCATTGCTGCTCTGCTGTCCATCCTGATAGTGTCTCTTTCCACTCAACTTTGGCCAGTTCCCCTCTCATACCATTGTGATTTCCTTTATTCCACTGAAATACCAACACATTGGAATTTAGTTTCTTCTTCTCAAATTTGAACTCGGTCATATTGTGATCGCTGTTCCCTAAGGGTTCCTTAACCTTAAGCTCTCTTATCACCTCTGGATCTTCGCACAACATCCAATCCAGCACTGCCAATCTCCGAGTGGGCTCAACAACTAGCTGTTCTAAAAAGCCATCCCTTAAGACATTCTAAAAATTCTCTCTCGAGGTCCCTGGTTTTCCCAATCCACTTTCATGTTCAAATTCCCAACGATGATCATGACATTGCCCTTCTGACACGCCTTTTCTATCTCCTGCTGTAATTTGTGATCCACATCCTGGATGCTGTTTGGAGACCTGTATACAATTGCCATTAGGATCCTTTTACCCTTGCCATTTCTTAACTCAACTCATAGAGATTCTTCAACTTCCTACTTTGTGTCATCCCTTTCTAATGATTTAATATACACAGGGCCACACCCCCTCCGCCTACTAACCTATCCTTCCGATACACCGTACATCCTTGGGCATTCAACTCCCAATGGCAGCCATCTTTTAGCCAAGTTTCAGCGACGGCCACAATGTCATATTTGCCAATCTGTAGCTGAATTTCAAGACTGTCCATTTTATTTCTTGTGCCGCGTGCATTCAAATACAACACTTTCCGTCCAGTATTTGTTGCTTTCTGTTTTAACTGCACCACACCACTATTGCCCTGTAACTCATCCCACTGGCTGTGATTATGCTTCATCTCCTGCTTGTCCCACGCTATCTTTGATTTATTTCTACTTTCCTCTTTGTCAGCCGTATCACTCCAGTTCCCATCCCCCTGCCAAATCAGTTTAATCCCTCCCTAACAGCTCTATTAAACCTGCCTGCTAGGATATTGGACCCTTTTGGGTTCAGGTGTAACCTATCCTTTTTGTACAGGTCATACATTCTCCCAGAAGAGGCACCAATGATCCAGGAATCTGATGCCATGCCCCCTACTCTAGTCTCTCAGCCACGCATTAATATGCCGGATCATGCTATTCTCGTTAGCACGTGGCACAAGCAGCATGCCTGAGATTACTACCCTGAAGATCCTGCATTTCAGCCTCCTAACCAACTCGCTGAATTCTCTCTTCAGGACCTCCTCCCTTTTTCTACCTATGTTATTGATACCAACGTGTACAAAGACTTCTGGCTTTTCACCCTCCCTTCAGAATACTCTGCACCCCATCCGAAACATCCCATACCCCAGGGGTCACCAACTTTCTTTGCACCACGGACCAGTTTAATATTGACAATATTCTTGCAGACCAGCCGATGGGGGCTTGGGGGGGGGGGGGGGGGTGTTAATTACGACCGGAATATAGGTGATAAATCAACTATAAGTCACTTATAAGTGGATAATACACTCAATTTCATTTCTAAAAGGGTTTATCTAACAAATTTAATATTAAACACACAGCGCATAATTTCCTTGCATGAATATAGTGATAAGTCAATTATAACTCACTTACAAGTCAATAGCATCATAACATTTTAAGTAACGTTTGGATATTAAACACACAGCGCATATTTTCCTCGTATGAACATATAAAATTATTGCAACACACCAGGCAGAGGACAAGGTAAGGGCCAGAGGTCCCCGTACCTGGGCTGCGGCAGTCGCAGTCCAGAGAGAGCGGATGACAAAAGTTTGGCTCAAGGGATGACTTTCAGTAGATCACAGCGAGGTAGCTGCTCTGCTACTTACGAAACACTGAGCCTGAATTAGGTCATCTGCGACTATTTTAACACCGGGTTCCCCATGAACATTCGGTGTGCTAAACAGGTTCAGCGGTGGCACCCATCTGTCCGCGCTCCAGGCCAGTAGCAACGGCACTTCTCGCCGGCCAGTTACCCGAGGCCAACCAGTAAACCCTGGCACAAGGGTATCACTGTGTTTAGGCCAGTGCTCCCCAACCACCAGGCCATGAGGAAACAATATGATTTGGCGATATGAAACGATATGAGTCAGTTACACCTTTGCTCATTCCCTATCATGCACACTGTTGAACTTGAACGCACGCGAGGTCATCAGTCGCCTAAATGCAGTGATACCCTCGTGCCAGGGATCACTGGTTGGCCTTGGGTAACCGGCTGCCTCACACGGCCGGCAAGAAGTGCCATTGCTGCTGGCCTGGAGCACGGACAGATGGGCACTGCCTCTGAATCTATTTAGCACACCGAATGTTCGTGGGGAACCCAGTGCTAAAATATTCGCAGACGATCTAATTCGGGCTCAGGGTTTCGTAAGTAGCACAGCTATCTCGCTGCGATCTACTGAAAAGTCATCCCTCGAGCCAAACTTTCATCACCCGCTCTCTCCAGACTGCGACCGCCACGGCCCCGGTATGGGGACCTACAGCCCCTACCTTGTCCTCTCACTGGTGTGTTGCAATAACTTTATATATTCATACGAGGAAAATATGCGCTGTGTGTTTAATATCCAAACGTTACTTAAAATGTTATGATGCTATTGACTTATAAGTGAGTTATAATTGACTTATCACTATATTCATGCAAGGAAAATATGCGCTGTGTGTTTAATATTAAATTTGTTAAATAAACCCTTTTAGAAATGAAATTGAGTGTATTAGCCGCTTATAAGTGACTTATAGTTGACTTATCACCTATATTCCTTCGTGATTAACATCCCCATCACCCCCCCCCCCCCCCCCCACCGCCCTACCCCTGTCGGCCGGTCCGCAGGAATATTGCCAATATTAAACTAGTCCACTGTGCAAAAAAGGTTGCTGAACCCTGGTTTAGGCAATTGATGACCTCACGTGGTTAATGGCTTCGCATGTGTAATGACCTCGCGTGCGTTCAAGTTCAACAGTGGACGTGACAGGGAATGAGGAAAGGTGCATCTGACTCATATCATTTCATATTACTAAATCATATCGTTTCCTCGCGGCATGGTCTGGTAGCGCGTGCTTTGCGGTCTGGTGATTGGGGACCACTGCCATATCCTGACACCTGGGAGACAACACAACATGCAGGTATCTCTATCAGGCTGACAGAACCTTCTCTCTGTTCCTCTCACTATGGAATCCCCTATGACTACCGCATTCCTCATCTTATCATCTCCCTTGTGCACCACAGAACCAGGCTCAGTGCCAGAGACTCGATCAGCATGGGCATCCTCTGTCAGGTCACCCCCCCCCCCCCCTCAATTGCATCCAAAACGAGATAACGATTACTCAGAGGGATGGCCACAGGGATGCTCTCTACTATCTGAGCTCTTCCCATCCCTTCCCTGACAGTCACCCACTTATCTAACTCCTGCAGCCTCGGGGTGACTAACTCCTTGTAGCTCTTATCTATCTCCAGCTCACTTTCCCTAATAAGCTGTAGGTCATCAACCCGCAGCTCCAGATCCCTCACACGGTCTCTCAGAAGCTGCATCTCAGTGCACCTGGTGAAGATGTGACCATCTGGGAGACTGGAAGATTCCCAGGATTCCCACATCTGACACCCAGAGCAAAGTACTAACCCTACAAGCATGCTATTTATTCCTCAAAAAAAATTTAAAGAAAGAAAAATGAAGTCCACTCACTCACTTCACCGAAGCCCGAATGAGCCAAAGCCCTACCACTCTGCCTCAGATCACTCCGTCAATGACTGCTCCTTTGATGACTCCAAGCACACTTAGATCAATTGTACTTAGGTTACTTATACAAAATCCTGAGCAGTTTCTTAACAAGTTTCTCAACCATTATCAATACTCCAGAGATTGTCTGCCTGGCGACAGTAGTCGCATAAACAGGAGCCGTGATATGCACCAGCTACTCATATGACCATCCTCCACCTGCTCCCAAGGCTCCAAATGATCCTGATCGGGGGCCAAGCAGGTGCCGCACCTTGCCCAAGGATGACCTGCGGTCTAGCAAAGGGGAAGAGCGCCTTTCTCCTCCTTGGTAGGGAAGCATCTCCACCACCTCCCCACCCAAAAGGAATGATATATCACCTGAAAAACATCATTGTCTTCCTGATTCAAAACATTCACAGACCCACCATTTATTGTCTTATTCTTATTTTTGGCAATTTTAGGTAATTATTGCTTCTCATTTACAGTTTCCATAAATTCAGTTTATTGTTCACAAATCTATTCACTATAAACATGAGAAAGCACAAGTCTCTTCACAATTTTCTTTAATCTTGCATTATCACCTTCATACTATCAAACTACCCCTGTATTTTCCCTGCATCTTAACACACCTGTCCTGTATTCTAACATGCATCTTCTTCTCTTCCCAATTCCCAAGAAAGATCATAAACCTGAAAAATATCAACTGTCTTTGTAAGGTTCTTTCACCTGTTTGCTACTACTGGTATTTTCTACTTACGTGCTCTAGATTCTATTGTTTAGAAATCTTAAAGGGCAGGATACAATTATTCCTTAATGTTCAATTCAAAGTTTAATGACAATCAACTTCAATATTCTATATTAACATGAATTTTCTCCTCATCTAATTAATAGTCTGCCCATTTATTTCTTCCACCAAAGTGCATGGCCATAAAGTCATATTTAACTGGTCAACTGGGATAGAAGATACATTCCATTGCAATTTGTCCACCTTAAAAACTACACCCACCATTTTTCATCAAGAAAGAACAGACAGATTGTTAATCTAAACTTATAGCCCAAATTTTTTAATCAAATTAAGGAGCATAATGCAAGCTTTTAAATGAAAACTTCTAAATTTAACTTAAGTTTATGCTAGACTACTCCAAAATTTGTAGGGAACTCTGAACTACAGGTGCCATGATTTTTTTTGTGAAAGCTGTACTTTATTCTTGAATTATTTTCTTTAATAGCCTTAGAAATTGTATTGTTTGAAATCTTTGTACACAAATATTTACTTGTAGAGCAGGAAGCCCATATTAGCTCTACAACAAATATGTCACAATTAAAGTATCACAAACCTTCGTCAGCATATTCAGTGATACGCAATATGTACCTTTTCACCTTCTAACTTTATTAAGCATCTTGCATCAGGGCAGGTAAATTAGCAAGAATCTAACTCAACAGCATAACTGCTACTTCAAGTGTAGTTTACTACCAATTAACTGCACCCAAAATGACAGCACATGGACAGTGAACATTGATTGGCTATTAATACTAACCTCATCAACAGACATGGTAGGGTGGGGTGGATGGTTGTAGATTCGCTGGAAGTAACTGTTAGCTTCATCATCAATCTCCTTGCTAAAGTGCTGATTTGCCTCCGGCCATACCTGAGAAAGGTCAGCTGTGTAGAGTTGGAAAGCATCAGAAAATTCCATCAAAATCTACTTCCTATATGCCATTAAACGATACATACAAAGCCACAAACTTAGAATAAACAATATGCAGTGCATCTGCCTGCACTGGGCTTTCATTACAATTTAAAATCAAATACTGATTTAAAGATACTATACCAATGATCTCCAAAGTTTGCAATGTATTTGAAGTAGTATTTCAGATTTGGCTCCACTTGATTTCAAACCGATAAACATTTGGGTTAAAACATGATGATTACAAGCTAGATTTTAAATTATACTCGTTACTCCCCTCCATTTCCTGCTCCTCCTCCCCCCCCGCCCCTCTCCAAAATAGTGCAACCCTGTGAGAAAAGTCACAGGGAAAACATAAATAAAAGGCAACGCATAACAAATGTCTATACATTGTATTAACTATTGAAGTTGACTTAAGAACAATGATTGATGTTATTGTGGCCTCCTATTAAAAAGGCAAAAATAAAATAAGTGTCTTTAGTCAAAATCTTTGATCCACACTGAGCAAGGAGCCCGCTAATACTGGCTTACTATTACCCAGCTAAATCAAATAGAACACTACAACTAGGAGTACAGTGTCCAGTACTCCAGACTTCCACCTTGTAATCACAATCCATTAAAATCAAAATGGAAGAGCAGGCTTGTCAGTTAGCTAGGAAAAGTTATGACTGCTGTGATAAATTCTGTAGATGGGGTGCACAGACTTCTGTAACAAGAAACCAGTAAAAGAGAACACCTCCAAATCAGAATTTAGCTGGAAGCACTTATTCACACAACCATGGGAAATTTAGAACTCCCACCAACCATCTACAAGGTAGCATAGTGGTTAATACAACACTATCACAGCCCAGTTTAGAATTCAATTCCAATGTCATCCTCCCACAGTCCAAAGATGTACGGTTAGCAGGTTAACTGGTCATTGTAAATTGTCCCATAATTAGGCTGGGGTTAAATCGGTGGGTTGCTGGCAACACAGCTCAAAGGACTGGAAGGACCCGTTTCATGCTGTATCTCTAAATTAAATAAAATAAATAAATCTTCCTATCCCTCACTTGCCTTTCTACCTCTCCTCCTGAGCCCTAAATCTGAAAATTATTAGGTTAACTGAAAATGTCCAAGTCCCCAGTCATTACAGGATCTTGGGAACAAAAATGGGTGAATGAATGAAGATAAAGGTCACCACTGGTTTTCTGGTGTGCTAATTCCAAAGAAAATAAATTTCTCATGGCACTTGCAACTGAAAATTTCCATTTGAATAAGGTACTGGAAACCATCTTCACACACGGGGGCACTAAAGGACTCAATACCTTTGAAAACTCCAAACTCCATTGGGACACAAGCCTGTGATTAAAGGTTACCAAATTTTAAAAATAGCCTTGTTTTAAGGAAGTATTAATAGACACACAAAATCAACTTCAAATGAAACCAATTCCAAACACTTCCACTTGCTTCAGAAAATAATAGATTATAAAATAAATACTTTTTTTGAAAAGACTGGGTACTTCAAGTTGATTTGTGCACAGGTTTCACCTTCAGTTAATACACAAATAAAGAACCAGTTTGGCTGAACCTTATACTGAACTTTAAATATGGCCAGAATAAAACACAAATATTTCCAGAAGTATACTGTTTTTAATTTGTTGAATTTTGGTAGGATATCTAAACAGGAACCAGCTTTGTAAAAGTTCATTCATTCAGCAAAAGTTCTATCCTAATGGGGTAAATGGAATATCTGCACTAGAATTGGTACCATTTTGAAGCTAAATAATTACTCTCAGCAATTTTGTTAGGTGACAGTGTATGCAAGTAATTGAAGATGAAAACTCATGGCGATGATAAATTTCAGCACAGTAAGACATTTTACAAACATGCAGACAAACATTCGTAACAGACATGCATCTACTGGTACAACCTGGAACAGTGCTCAAAATAGGGGAAGTTTATCCCTCTTCTCACCGGCAAGAGTAAACAATATTGTTCGCCGATTTAAATTGAGTGCAATTTGGACAAACCTTTATGCATTATTTCCCACTATCTCACCACAACAGAAAATTACTTTGCCATAATCTCCATGAATCTATGTTCAGATTCCCTGTTGTTCCTGATTAGATTACATAAAAAGTTCTAAAGCACTGCATGTTCAACAATGAATGGTGATTTCCATAATTCAATCTATTCCCTATCTATAATTTTGTTGCAAGGTTTTGACATCTTAGAACCAACTTAACCTATTATTATTTGGTAAAACTTCAGACAAATAAACAGTTACACAAAAGACTCATGAGACTGGAAGTGGGTAGCATGGATAGAAGATTGGTCAATGGACAAAATAGGAATATATTGTTCATTTACAAAATAACAACTCTGAAAACAGAAACAAATATAGTAAATAATGTTTGCTGATATGTGGGCAATGAAAGGTGACAGCATCCAGAGTCAAAATGCTACAAAAAAAATAATAAATCATACTCGGAAGCAGCTGGGTGTCCTTGTTCACAAACATAATTAACATGCAGATTGAATAAATAAGGAAGGCAAATAGAATGTTGGGCTTTGAAAGTGTGTTGGAGTATATTAGCATACAGGCCTTCAGAGAGATCATATCCTGAGCAAGGAGTGCACTTTTATTCTTGCACTCACAAAATCATGCCTGCCTACTATATTGATTGAGAATGGGCAGATTGCCCTGAGGGAGAAT